>NC_061122.1:148314337-148616623 GCF_002878395.1 Capsicum annuum | reverse complement strand
AGATTCAAATCTTCTAAGGTAAATCTAGATAGAGGTGGGGGAATAAAAATAAAGCTTTTATATCATCACTTTGAATACTTGAACCTTTTACTTGACTTCACATCAAATTTTTGATTTGGCTCCTTCGGTAAAGGTTGGAACATCAATAGTCCATTAGTTAAACATCAGAATTTGAGATCCTTGGCCTTTGAGTATGGGGTTCCCATGTGCTCCTTAGGGACATCAAACTCCAAAATGTAGGGATTGAGCCCCTTCTCTCCAAAATCCATCATTTGCTTGGGTAGATTGACTTTCATCAAATCCACTAAGCATAACATTGAAAAATGGTTTGAATGGGGTTCTTTCCTAAATTCTAAAATTATATCCATCGTATCCTTCTCACCTCAAAATGGGCTAGAGTCATCACAAGAGATGTGCTTGACTTTTTTTTTTTGACTCTAGCACCATTTTCTTGACTTTGACATCTTCAACAATCTTTGGTTTGGTTTGTTGGAAAATTATCGAGGACTCTTCACTACCAAGCGCATCATCAACCACATAGCTTGTTTCTCTTCTTGATTCACCACCTCTTGGGAATTGGAAAGGTGATAGTATTTACAAGATTTATTTCCTTGACCATTTCCTCTAACTTGGTGATCTCATCTTTACATGCCCCCATGGATTGATGTATGTCTTGCACATTCTCCCCTATTATAATTACCTAATGCAAAATGGTTTGAAGCATTGCTTTATAACCATTAAACCCAATATGTCAACTTTCCTTCTCTGCACCATATGGCCTATCAAACTCATAAGAAAAACTAGCAATTATGTTAGCATAATGGGGGGAGGGAGCATTTGTACAATCGCTCCAATGTCCATCATGACCACCATATAAAGAACAATCATACTCCTAATAGGATTGAGACAGTGAATCCATCTCTCTCTGGAGAGCAAAGCTATAATCTCTATAAAAGTGTGGTCCATCATAATATGGTCATGGATCATCAAGATAAGATTTCCAACTACCAAAGTCATATTTTTCCCAAGGTACCATGGAATAAAAGTAAATAAAAACACAAATCTACCTAACACAAAAAACAAAAGAAAATCACAAAAACTTATTTACAAGTTTGAATTTAAGAAAATAAGCTAAAATTCCAAAAACTAACTCAATATGCCAAATTATTCCTCGGAAATAGCAATATTTTTTATAACGCTTACCTATACCATTCAAAGTGAGAGAGGATGGTCGTTGCAAATATCCCAACTCGCGTTGAGGTCGAATTCACAATGAGTGAAATATAAACTTTAAATCCTGTGGGTGCTTTAATTACAAAAAGAGTACCCAAGGTGTAAACAAAATGCAACACATAAAATAAAGTTGGAGGCATTTGGATGAAATTTTGGAACCCATATCATACTTGAAAGAAGGATTTGGGAACCAAGGCAGTAGTAGACAATTTATGGGCATAGTTTGCTAATTCTCTCTCTCTTAGACAAAAGGGTGATTATGAGATTGACTATACCTTGGGTATCATCCTAGAAATAGGGGTACCCAATTGAGGTGTTGGGTGTCTTTACTTGTCACACTTTTAGGTACTCGAAAGAGTTAATGAGTGATATATTTGAGGTTTTGTTGAAGAACTAGCCCTGAGGACTTTAAACGTAACTTACCACATCATTAACGATTAGAATTTGCACTGAATTATCATGTTCCCAAGTATAACTTACCCCTAGGAAAGCATAGTCCCAAGATCTATTTTAATTGATTACACTCTAATTATTCTTAGTCTCGAATTAGTTACTTAGAAGCCCAAGAATTGCCTTTACATTCGATAAGATTGAAAATCCCCAAACCATCTTGTACCATAGGTTTGACCCCAGCAAGCAACTTTATATTGAATTTACTCAATCATCAGTCACATTGTTCCTCGTAGATTCAGCCCCAACTCTGAGTTGGGTGAATATATTGACAATGACCGCCTTGAACTTAAATTTACATATAAGTTGAGTGTTATAAAAAATGGTACTGCATTTTTTATAACGCTCAAGTTACACGTCAATTTAAGTGCAAGACATTCATTGCCAATATAATTACCCAAAAAGATTCGGGGTTGAATCCACGAGGAACAATGTGAATGAAAATCAAATTTGCTAGAGATAATGAACACTCACTAAAATTCAAAACTAGAATACAAGAATGTAAAAATGGGGAATGAATGGTATCTAAACTTGTATATCTTTTTGGGATTTTCTAGTATAAATTTGGGGTTATGAATAATTATAGTTTAATCAATTAGGCGTGGATCTTGGGATTATGTTTTCCTAGGGTAACTTATGCATGGGCGTGCTATTACTTGATGAAAATCTAAATGTTGGTGATATGGTAGGCTAGCTTGAAAATCCTTGAAGCTAGTTTGTCAGCAAAACCTTAAGGGTGTCACTCATTTACCCTTTCGAGTACCAAATAAGTGCTACAATCAAAACCACCTAATGCCTCAATTAGACACCCCTATTTCAAGGATGGTTCCCTAAGTATAGTCAACTTCACAATCACCCTTATGTCTAATATAGTGAAAATTAGCCAACCATGCTCATAAATTATCTATTATTGCCTTGGCTCCCATATCTCTCTTTCAAGGATGACATGGATTACTAAAGTTCACCTAAACACTCTTTCAAGGATGGTTTAGGCTTTCAAGAGACTGGAAATTTTCACCCACAAACCCATTTTGGGTATTTGAGGCTTTCACCCACAAATCCAAACCAGTTTAATTAAGAAATAATAGAACCCAACATCACAAACTAGAAAATGCACAAGTAAATCACACCCCACATATAATTTCACCCTAATTTAGCTTAATCCCAAGAGAAAGAACTAGCTACACATAAAAATAGCAAGAAAGATATACCCAATAACCTCCATTGATTAGATCTATGAAGGACTAAGTGAATGTTACTTCAATTTGAACATCCACAAATCTTTAATTAGAGTTACCTAGTCCTTCACTTGGAAGCTTCTCTAATGTATTCTTCACCCAAAATTTATACAATATTTTTGTCTCTAAAAAGGAGGCTTAACTCTAGACAAAGGTCCCAAAATTGAGGATTGTAGAATGATTGATGGAATGATAGGCTTTGAGCCTTCTTTTACGGCAAATTTGGGAACAACTATGTGCATTTGCATTTTTGCCCTTGGGATAATTTTTCACTAGCCTGCACTCGCACCAACTTTGATATAATTACACCTACCGTGACCGTAAGAAATGACACATTATCATGGTATCTTTACCATCTTGAAAAACTAAAATCATGGTTCTCAAACCCTAATCGCGATAACTGAGGTCACGTTCTGCTTCAGGTCTTCCGCTAGACTTCCTTATTCCCTTTTATTCCTTTTATTTAGCTCCAATCCATATCTTATCATCTTGATGCCTACAAAATATGAATATTAGTGCATATAATCACAATTATGTCTCATTTATTCATTTAAAACATGGTAATGTGCATGAATGTGGAGTACAATTGAGTGGTAGATTCACTACTCATCAACATGTAGCCCCAACTAAAAATTTACAGTGACCTCACTGCATAATCAATAAAGTATTAAGAGAGTAAAAGGGTGCTCCCTGTAACCGCATCAAGAGCAATTATCTCTATCTATATCAACATTATCTCCATCACTATCTGAGTCTAACCACTCAGATTGGGCCTCATCATCACTATAAACTCTGGTAGAAGGATGTTTGTCTCTAGGTTTTAAGACCTTCTAAAGGACCTTCACTCTTATCCACATCTTGGTGAAGAATTTGTATCTCTTTTTCTCTCTCTTCTTCATCTTCTCATATGAGTCCCTGAGCTCCCTATGAGAATAGACCAAAGATGAGTAGGCCCTTTAAATCCTAGCAATGGTGGCTCTTTGCATCCTCTAATCCTCTGGTACCTCTCATAATTAGACTGAGCCACATAAAAATATCAGGTGGTGGAAGTCTCTCTCGGACCCTGAAGCAACCCTGCTACAAGCTCCTATATCACCTTCATCTTTACTGATATCTCCTCAAAATTCCCTACTATGGATATCCTACACGAGTCTGTGTCCTCAAATATCGACTTTCCTAAGTTGATCTTCCTCTTCTTGCTCTTGCACGATGCTTCTTTACCCAAAATCATGAGAGGATAAATAGGGGTGTTTGGACGCACCTAAGTGTCTTTGGGGTACTCCTCAACCCTGTCTCTCTTGCACAACTCAGTAGTTAAGGAAGGGAATAAGAGGAGTGTACCACCATGGATCTTAAAATGCTTCATATCTGAGATCACAAGCTGACCAACATTCAAAAAAATGTTTTCTAGTATAAAGGCAACCATCCGAGCTCGCATATCTGGAATAGCCGTCATGTGTCTGCGTGTAGAAACCCACTTACAAATAGTGTCCATCCATATCATTGTCTCTGCTATGAAATAATTCATCGATATACCAATCTTGGTGGCCTCCCAAGGAACCTCTATGCCAGGGCATAACTTATCAGCCATCCAACTCCTCGATTCCTACCCCTTCGCCTCAAATTAGCTCATGTCTTCATCCAAAAACCCATAGAAATCATTAATCTACTCATCCCTAAAGTGTACATTTTTCTCCTAGATTCGTACAACTAGTTTAGAGAAAGATACTATGCAAAGATTAGCATAGAATTCCCTTACCCAATGCTCATTTGTCCGACATGGATCTGGGGTAAAAAATTCCACCTGGTGGCTACTAAGTAGGCATGGAATGTCGGAAGCTTCTTCGAAACATTATCTAAGCAAATGCCTCTCTCTGCAGGTAATTTGGTTTTGGGGAGGTTGGTATAATATTGATTGTGGAATTCTGGGGCCATGAACTGGATCTGATAATATTTTTACACGTTGAGCCTTGAAAATATAAAAATCATACAATAGCATCAATATCAATATTTTCATGTTAAAACTATGTTATGTTATAATTTAAGCTCTTGGGATGGTTCTATGATGGGTAATGGGTAAGAAATAGACTTAGCAGATTTATGGTCCAGGCTGGAAAATAGCCTCAAATACAACGATCATGGGCCACTGAGCCGCGATTATAGTACCGCGATCATGACCATGTGATCGTGATCATGGAGACAAAGGCTATTTTGACCAAATTTTTCAAGCACTCCATTTGTCCAATTTCAATGTCAAATTGTGTTTCAAGGTAAAAACCTACATTAAAAGCAAAGAACATAGTTCCTAGGTACTCGATTATGCCCTCAGAACATAGAGAAACTAAAATGGAACTTGTTTGGTCATCTAATCGAGCACTTGTTATGTGCAACTAATTCTATCAAATTTTAGGTATATTTGGGTACTCAAGACTTCCCCATCAATACACACACCAACTACAATAGCTAACCACACCAATAAATCATATTCAAAGAAAGATTTAGCATAAAATTACCATTTTAGGCCATCCCTACAACATAGTTTCTAAGGCCTGCAAACACGCATAAAAGAGGGAGTTTGAATCACATACCAAATTGAGGAGTGAAAAAGGATGTTGATTCTCAATTTGGATACCCAAAACTTAGCCAAAATCATTTGAAATTTGAGAGAAAATTAGAAAGGAGAGTGAGGGGAAATGGATGAGTATTTAGATTTTAAACTGACTTGACCACAGTCGTGGTCTGAGTTACACGATCACGGTCACACTTCTATTGCAATTACGGTGACGTGCGTACCATGATCGCGGTAACTGAGGCCAAATTTGGTCCTCTATTTTCCCCGATTCAGTCCACTACTCAAATGCACTACACTTTCCCTTTGTCAAACTCATTCAAAATACTTTAAGTACCACAATTTCATGGATCAATCACCAACAAATTAAATCTACTCTACTAATAAAAATGAAGGATACAGGCCACTTTCGTGGCATTAGTAGGTTACCTCCCACCTAGCACCTAATTTATCATTATGACATGATTTTCTTCATCTTTTTAAGTTAGATCATCAAGGTACCCAACATTCACCTCCGTGTCCTCAATATCAATGATGGACACTACTTTTAACTTCATGGGTTGTTTCTCAGTTTGGTACTCTTGAAAGGACACTTCATCATCTTGGATCCAAAATTTTATTTTTTGTAACTCCACATCAACAATAGCTCTTTCGGTTGCAAGGAAAGGTCGGCCAAGGATAATAGTTATATCTTCGTCGATTTCAAAATCAGGCACGACAAAGTCCACCAGGAGAATGAAGAAATCCATCTTCACTAAAACATCAAACAAAACTCTAAGTGGTCTCTTGATAAATTGGTCCGACATCAATAGCCTCATTATTGTTGGAGTAGGAGTGGCCAACCCGATTTCTAATAGAATACAAAGGACATGAGATTGACATTTTCACCAAGGTCACACAAGGATTTCTCAAACTAGTGTGTCCCTATGGTGCAAGGGATTATAAAGGCCCAGGGATCCTCTTTTTTCTCCACTATAGCGCTAATCATGATAGATCTACACCTATGAGTAATTTCTATTATTTCACCATCAACAAGATGTTTCTTTGACATCAACTTCTTTATAAGCTTAGTATATGCCAGAATTTCTTGAATGGCCTCTTGAAATGGGATATTAATTGACAGATTGCTAAGCTTAGCAAGGAAAGCCATGAATTTGGCATTGTCCTCCTTCTTTTTGAGCCTTTAAGGGAATAGGGGAGGAACCTTCTTGGTAAGCAATAAATCACTTTTTGGTTCATCATTTTCAACAACATTGGGATCTCCCTCTTTATTAACCATTTCTTCCATTGTCATTGGTTCTTTTTCATTCTATTCTTGATGCTTCGGAGCCTCCTTATTTGAATCAACCACATGCTTTTTCTTCACATTTGCTTGTTCGACATTGCCCTCCTTTTCAACTTCCACCACAAGATCACCGAGAGCTTTGCCACTCCTAGTGATATTCTTCAATACTTGCGCATCATTTTTTGGATTCACAATAGCATCATTAGTAAGACCTACTTTTTTCTAGTATTAAGTTGAGTGGAGATTTGGCCGATTTGAGTCTCCAATTGCTTGATTGAGGCAGAGTGTGATACAACTATTTTGTTGATTTTTGAAAAGTTGCACTTTAATTCTTGGATCTTCTTCGTTCCGTCCACTCTCATCAGGATCCTTGCTAATACATCCTCGATCTTAAATTTTTTGGGATCAATAGAATTGGACTTTTTACCCTTTACTCAGTCATGGGGAGGCACATATTGATCATATTCCCTTTCCTTGTATCTTATATTGCGATCTCTATCCCTATCATTCCAATCTCGCTCTCTTTCACAATCCGTCCAACCTTGGTTCCTACCTTGCCTTTGATAGGCCGAGTGGGAACCCACTGGATAGTTAGCCAAATACTCAATTTCTTTATCAAGCCTCTTGGCTTTTTCATCATCATAGACCTTAGATGCCAAGACATTTACCGCTTTTATGGGTGCATCCATCACACGTTTTGTTAGAAACTCCAATTGTGTTATCATTTTCACCATGTTTTTCTCTCTCTCTCTTCATCTCTCTTTCTTTACTCTTTATCAACATAGGAGGTGTTAAGAGACCCTTTATCTACTTCGTTGTCTTAGGTATACCATCCCTAATTTTTCTTGGTGACTTCCTCAAGAAAGTTTGTAGTCTCATTATAAGACAACTTCACAAGTGAACCTCCGGCCGCATTATCCACAACAATTTTGCTTAGTTGATCCAAAGCTTAGTAGAATATTTGGAGAAGCATTTTCTTCGAGACCTTGTGGTTAGGACATTGCATGATATTTCTATTACATCTCTTTCACACAACATACATGGGTTCTCCATCCAATTACAAAAATTGGTGATTTCATCACCCAATTGCAATATCTCGGATGGTAGGAAGTATCGGTCTAAGAATGCAGTAGTAAGTTCATCCTATGATGTGATTGACCCGATGGGAAAAGATTGTAACCATATTACAGCCTCACCCATTAGAGAAAATGGAAAGAGGCGTAGCCATATGGACTCTTGCGAGATGTGGGCAATGTCGAAAGGGGCATAAAGTTCCATAAAATTCTTCAAGTGAAAGTTGGGGTCTTCATGAGCTTTCCACCCAAATAGACCTTTCATTTGAAGCATGTGAAACATAAAATGCATGATGTGGAATACCCCATTCCTTTGATTAGGTGGGATATGAATAGCACTCACACATCTAACACCATGGAGTTTCTCCTCATCATCAAGGAAACTATCAAAAGTCCCGACATTACTTGCATAGTCACTCATTGTGTCGTAGACACTATTGAAATCACCAAAAAGGAAACAAAAATAAAAACAAAGTAAATCAAAACCACTATGGGTATACCCAAAGCTACAATAATACCACACAAGTGAAAACTAAGTCTCACTCCCCGACAACGGTGCCATTTTGATAACGCTTACCTATACCATAGTTTTGATATAGGATGATCATTCTCAATAAAGCTCAGCAAATATTGAGGTCAAATCCTCGGGGAGTGAATCTAGTCTTCAAACCATATAGGTGTTGTTGTATCTAAGTGTATGCCTATAGTGTAAACGAGATGAAATGCATGAATTAAAATGTAGGGAATAGTTTGGAAAGTCATGTGACCAAAATCAAATCAAGCTACCAAGTCAAAGAAAAAAATGTGGCTAAAATTTTAATATGAGACAATTCTTGGGATTATGTCTTCCTAGGGGAAAATAATGAAAGGGATCACGACAATTGGATGTAAATTCTAGTTGATGACTATACGGGTAGGCTAGGTTAGGGGTTATTAATGCTAGTTTGTCAACCAAACCTTTAGATTATCACCCATGTACCCTTTCAGATACCTTATGGATGTGGCAATCAAATCCACCTAATACCTCAATTGGGCATCCCTATTTCTAGGAAGATACCCAAGACCTAGCTAATTCTCAATTCACCCTTATTTCTAAGACAATGAAAAGGGAATAAGCTACATCTAAAAATTGTTCACTAATGACTTGTCACCGATATTCTCTTTCAAAAATGATATAGGATCCAAAAGTATACTCGCATCCCTCTTTCAAGAATGATGTGAGATTTTGGAAATTTGGGGCTTTCACCCACAAAATCCATTTTGAGAATTTGGGGTTTTCACCCACAAATCCCAATTCAGTTAAGAAAGCATTAGTAAAACCCATAATCAACAACCCAGAACCTACACTAACACATCACAACCCACACATATTTGCTCCCTATTTCAACATAGTCCTAAGATAAATGCTTCGCTAGTTTTGAAGTTAGGGAGAAGAAATATACCAAAAGGACCGTTCAATGCTTCCATTGAAATGAAAACAAGAATATTCTTCAATTTAACTTCAATTGAACTAAACTCAAATTGGAAATTTAATTAAAAAATTCTTACCCAAATTAGTAGGGTTTACAAAGTCTCTAAATTCAATTTTCCAAGTTGTGAATGCCAAATAAGAAAGGGTTTTTGCCTTAATTGGGATTTGGGGTCGGCTACAAAAAATTACATAATTGTCCCGGGCATAAACCCACTATGCCACGATCACTGTAGCTTACTTGTGATTATGGCTACTGTGACCACCGTAAGACCATCGCGATCGCCAATAGTTGACCAATCTTAACTTGTCATGATCGTGACCCTCAGGCCACGATCGCGGTAACTGAGGGTAAGATCCTCCTCCTACTTTTCCAAATTTTGCACTTCTCTTCCCCTTTAATCTTTTTTAGCTTATTTCTCTCCTTTTTTTCTTATCACCTGTATACCTACAAAATATGGGAATTAGTGCATTCAAATGGTAAAATTTTCTCATTCATATCATTAAATAATAGTAGTGTGTACTAATTTAGATGTAAATGAGTGGTAAATTTACCTCTCATCACATAGAAGATGGTATGATGGATCTTCTCATTTTTTGTTCTAGGACAACACCTAAGTCCACTTTGTTTCCATCACATATGATCTCAAATGGCAATGATCAGTCAGGGGAAAAGATGATAGGATCAGTCTCCAGCTTCTCTTTAGGCATTCAAAATCCTTCAAGCATGCTTCATCAAAATCAAACTTTACCTCTTTCTCAAGAAGCTTGCAAAGAGGGTTGGAAATCTTTGAGAAATACTTGATGAATCGCCTATAAAACTAGCATAACCTAAAAAACTTTGAATACCCTTAATAGAAATAGATGGAGGTAATTTCTCAATCATTTTAATTTTAACTCTGTCTACCTCTATACCCATTTTCAAAATCTTGTGCCCAAGCACAATGGCTTATTTAACCATGAAATGGCACTTTTTCTAATTAAGTACCAAGTTGCATTCCCTACATCTACGAAGAGTGCATTCCAAGTGAACCAAGCATTCATCAAAAGAATCACCAACTACCAAAAAATCAATCATGAATACTTCGATGGTGTCTTCTATTATGTCAAAGAAGATTGACATCATACACCTCTAAGATGATAGGAACTTGGAAGTCCACCTCACAATCAAGTATCACAAAATCAGTTGGGAAGATGAAAGATGCCACCTTTAGTAGAACATCACATAGAATACCAACTTCCTTTTTCGCCATTCGCTCATCCATCAACAATCTCATCGATGTTGATTTAGGTGCTTCTAACCCAACAACTTAAACACAACCAGTAGTATGAGATTAATGCTTGCTACTTGATCACATAAGGCTAGAGCAAAGTTGAAAGACCCAATAATCCATTGAATGGTAAAGGATCCGGGGTCATTCTTCTTCTCTAACAATGATCTAGAGGCCGCAACACTATAATTATGAACATTATCAATAGGCTCATATCTCACAGTCCATTTTCTAGTGACCAAATCTTTTATGAATTTCTCATATCCTAGCATTTGCTCCAATGCCTCAACTAATGGAATATTTATAGATAGCTCTTTCAACATAGACATAAACTTTTAATATTTTCTTTCCTCCTACTTTTTTTTCAATCTCTGGGGATAAGGTGGTCGAGGTCATGGAATGGTTTTAAGAACAGGCTCCTCAACTTTACCCTCACTTTGTCATCTATACTATTATCCTAAAAATTGAGTGATTTCTCTTCTTCTACGCCAGGTATTTCATTAACATCAATAGGATCGACATTATTCTTTGTCTTATTCACAGTGGACACAAGTAGATCGATGGTGTTTTTACCACTCCGAGTAGTAAGTTCATGGTAATGACTATCATTCTATGGGTTCTGCACTGCATTACTAGGAAGAGTGTCAGGCTCTCTTTGATTCAACATGGTCGACATCTGGACAAACTACTGCTCCAGTTGTTTGATTGCAGTAGCATACGACTCAACTTTATAGTTCATCCCTGATATATCTGCCTTAATATCTTTAAGATAACTCTCTTGACTTTATTCCCTTTTACTAATTTTAACAACATTAATTCTATTCTAGTCTCGGTATCTCAGCTACTTAGTGAGATATATCAGTCTCTCTTCTCTTTGTAGTCATCCTTGAGAATCTAATCACCATCTTATTCTCTACGCCTATTTGGATACATGTCACCATAATAGTTTCAACCTTGATTTCCATGCTCTTTTGTCTCAAAATCTGCTACTTCACAATCCAAATACTTTTCTTCCTCACTTGCATCAAAATCATATGTTTTAGAAGTAGATCTCTCTGCCCCCACTGTGTTCAGCTTTTTATCCATCATTACTGTAAATTATTTTCAAAGTAGCCCAAGATCAATTTTGAGCTGTGTAATTTTTGTGCTACTATATCATCACTATCTCTATAGTTAATTATAGCCCTAATATCATATATACTAACTCCTCTATCAACCTCCTAAGTATTCTATCTCAGTTAGTGACAAAAACCTTATCTAACATCTCGTGGGCCATCTCCAGACGTAGATGCATAAGTGCACCTCCGGATATTATGTCTTCCATTGCCCTAGAGATAACATTTAAGGATCTATAGAATATCTCCAACAAATTTGATCCTGGAATTCTATGATGAGGTACCATGCTCAACTTCTTTTTAAATCAAAACCATGCTTCATACATAGAATTAGCAGGTAGTTACCTGAAATTATAGATCTTGTCTTTCAACTGCAGCATCCTGGCATGAGGGAAAAATTGATTCAAAACTGTGTATGTAGATCATGCCAAGTCATGATTGAGACTCTAGGAAGTTCTTCCAGTCATAATGATGCTTCACCAGTCAGTGAAAAAGGAAACAATCGTAATCTTAATCCTTCTTAATCCACCCCATGAATAGTATATGAGGTGCATATGCCCGTAAAATTAGCTAGTTACATGTTTGTATCATCTGTTGTTGTCCTTGAGAATACACCCTTCAGATTCAATAGTTAAATCATTGTGCTGGTAATATCAAACTTTACATTTGGTATAAGGCAGGTGAAATAATGTCTTCCATCTCAATAGGCTCTACATAACCCATGTCTTTATGTTCATCATATAATGATAGATACTGATATGCTGGGACTACTCTAGGTCTGCTACCTCACTCTCTATCATGATTTGCATCTAGTGGTTCTTCATGATCTTCTACCATCTTGGAAAATCTAGATGTGCCTATTGAGCTATATAATCCTCCTTAGCAGCTCTTCTCTCTTAAGATACCTCTGTTAATAAATGCTCCATTTGTTTATTGGCAACATTCTATGGATTAGCAGGTAGTGGAGGAGGTACAATATGAGGGTCTCAAACCCTAGTAGGAACACTATCATAAACTTTCTCTGACATCCATCGTGGTGTTTGTAGAATTCTTCTGGGCTCTTGAACTAATGGGAGTAAAGGATTTCCTCTACTCCTAGTGTTTGGCATACACCGGCATATATCGAATCAATAATGGAACATAAAACCCACGAACTTCACCAACTTCAATCAATAATTCACAATGTCTTCCCCAACAATGGTGCCAAAATTTGATGTCACCCAAAAAAAACTTCTAAAGAATTATGTTGTGGTCAGTGTCAAATATAGTAACCCAAACTAGGTTGGGGTCGAATCCACAGGAAAACGTCGAACAATATCTCAAACTTGACAAAATCCATGAGTAATGTAGAAAAGTAAATGAGAGGAATTTGAAGTCAAAAGTAACAAGTAACAGAAAGTAAATGGGAAAATTTGAAGTCAAAAGTAATATGTCATGACCCGAATAGGGCCTGGCCATGATAGACATCCCGAACCATGAAGGGTCGGACATACTACTCTATCTGATCTGGTAATCATGCACAACATTCATATAATAAAAGAAAATGCAAAATTATAATCTAATACAAAAATAGGTCATACTATGGATTTAGTTTAACCATACGGAATTAAATCCAAAATCAACTAAACAACTTTTGGAACAGTCTACGAAATCTCTACTACATAATCTAAAGATAATTATCTGAAAAGCTGGGACAAGGCCCCCAGTAGACCAAAACAAAAGAATAACATAATCTGAAATGACAGGCTTTTTGGAACAAAGAAGGCTCACCACTGCACGGATCACTTCTCCCTGGATACTCTACTGATTAGCTGGACCCCTAGACTGAGCCTCTGAACCTGGGAGGCAGGGGGTTAATACAATTGTACTGGTACATAGAGCAAATCCAAAATAATAATTTATATTCAATATATATGAGAGCAAGTTAAAACATTTCATAAACATATCATATAGTAAGAAATCTCAAGGGCATTTCTGAAAGACTCTGTAAAATCATCTAAACTCTATGACACTTTTTGTTATACTTCTACGCTAGGTGGTATACCCTACAACTCTGAAATTCCATGAGCTATATGGAATCTATCATTGACTCGGCGGGGAAGCCCCCAACCCAAGTGTGCTGCAAGGGTTGGAGTCTTTGACTCTATTACGCCACACGGCTGTCGCCAGCATAAAATAATATACCCGGATCGGCAAATCATGATTTTAGGTTAAGAATTAATTGAACTCAAACCTTCTTCGGTTAACCACCTATCCCTCTTTAATCCCTCTTTTAACTCTTTAAAACATGCATTCTCTGAAATAAAACTCTGAAAAATATACTCTATTATGGCATACATACTTATGGTATCGTCATACCATTGACTTGCATGTCACATCTCTGAGCCATTATTGGCATATTACACTCTCTGTTTCCAAAACATAAATTTGAGACCACCATATCAATAAATCATTTCAAAAAACTCTTTCTTTAAAACTCATGTAAACACATATATTCAACTCTCTTTGTCAAACTTTCAATGATGTAAGGTGTCCATGTCAAAGCTCTTGATCTCATCCAAATCTTTCTCTTTTAACAAAATATATTTACTTCAAGAAACTCCCTCTGATAAATCTCTAAATCATGCTTAAAATACTATGGTATTTGAGTAAACTATTTTCAAGCCATGAATCATACATTTCAATCAATCACCATAAGATCATAAACATAAGGTTATCACAAGAGAGGGATTTTCATTATTTGTTCTCTCAAACAAATCTTCAATTTCAAGTTTCATACATATACTTATATGTGTAAATCAATTTAAGGGGATAAGGCTAAAGGCCAAAACAACAATATCATTAAACATGTATAAAGTATATTAAAATCATGGATCTTAAAACCCCTTTAAAAAATTCATGCTTGGTGATTTTTAAAATTATAATTGGGTATTTTCAACAAGCCCATGTAGTTTTAGGATAAACCCCGCATACCTTGAATTATGAACTTAGTGACTGATTCTTGAAGCCTACGGTTTGGAGATTCCAAATCTTCACTCAGTTTCAAAAATCCATAGTTGAATCTTGAGTTAATTGGGTTTTTAGTTTGAAACCCTAGAGAGTGTTCTTGTGAATTTTTGAAGAAAGTATGAATAATGTAGTCACTTGGGAGTGTAATCTTATGTTTAAGATGATAAGGGTGCTGGAAAATATCTAATATGCCCTTAATGAGATAGAATAAAATATAACTGGGAGACTAATTTTATGGGCCACCGTGATGCACCACAATTGTGGTGTCTCACTGGAAATTGACAAATGGGATTCTTGGGGTCACCGCGATATGGAGCCATCGTGTTGTCCCACTAGTTGGGACCTAGAAATTTATCCCAATGCACCACAATTGCATTAGGCTAATGGAATTTGACAATCATTAAATAGACCCCCTCCACGATGCGCCAAGCATAAAAATGATGATGTTTTTCAACTAGGATTCAAATTAGCCATAATCTCTTGCCCGGGTATCAGATTTGGGCGAATCTTAAATCGGCGGAAATCTTATCAAATTTCCCATGTGATGAAAAGTTGAAATTAGGAAAATTATATACATGGTTTAAACTTTACTTACTTTAAAAGTCAAAATAAATGAGACTAATGCATGGACGATTTGGTGGGGTGTTACATTATCCCCCCTTGGGATCATTTGTCCCCGAATAATGGCGTAGGGCACAGATAAATATGATTACCAGCATAGTAAGGACATAGAAAGAGTAAGACAAGGATATTACCTTCCGTCTCATGATTCACTGGATCAAATAGATTTGGGTACCTTGGTCCCATGTCCTTTTCTTATTCCTAAGTTGCTTCTTTAACTTTCTGATTTCTCCACAACACCTTAACCAAAACTATCTATTTGATCCTCCACTTTCGGACTTGATGATCCAAGATTGGAACCAGCTCTTATTCATAAGGTAGGGAGTTTGACACTCTGATCTCTTCTATGGGTAACACTAGAGAGTGGTCCCCAATACATTTCTTCAACATGGATACATAAAACACTGGGTAAACAGAACCCAGATTTGTAGGCAACTCTAACTCACGCAACTTCACCTATTCTTCTCACAATCTGGTATGGTCCTATAGAGTGAGGACTCAACTTCCCTTTCGTTCCGAAACACATGAATCCCTTCATAGGATAACTTTGAGAAATACCCAATCACCAACTTCCAATTCTAGCTCCCTTCTCCGAACATTGGCATAGGATTTTTGTCTACTCTGGGCTGTTTTAAGTTGTTCTCTAATAATTTTCACATTCTCTATCTCCTAATGAACAAGATCAGTCCTAAACAACTGAGTGTCACCCACTTCATACCACCCTATCGGTGATCTATATCTTCTCCCATACAAAGCTTTAAATGGAGCCATCTTAATACTGTCATGGTAGCTATTATTATAAGAAAACTCTATCAATGTCAAGTGATCTACCCAACTACCTTTGAAGTCAATCACGCAAGCTCTCAACATAACTTTAAGGGTTTGAATAGTACATTTGGATTGCCCATCCATCTGAGGGTGGAAAATCGTACTCAGGTACACTTGGGTACCTAAACCCCTCTAAAAAGATCTCCAGAATTGTGAAGAGAATTGTGTACCTCAGTTAGATATAATGGATACAGGTGCTCCATGAAAACGTACTATCTCTTCGATGTATAACTCTTCATAGTCATCTCCCGAATAGTTCGTTCTCACAGGCAGAAAGTGGGCTGACATGGTCAGTCGGTCTATAATTACCCAAATAGAATTATACTGGTTTTGGGACCTTGTAAGTCCCGTAATAAAGTTCTTATTGACCATCTCCCACTTCCACAAGAGCAAAGCTATCTCTTGGGAGGTACCACCTAGCCTTATATGCTCCACTTTCACTTGTTGACAATTCAAACACTTGGCAACAAAGATAGCCACATCACACTTCATATTATTTCCCCAATATATGGTTTTCAGATCATGATACATCTTAGTAGATCCTGGGTGAACAATATACCTCAAAGTGTGAGCTTCATCAAGGATTCTCTTTCGTAATCCATCTACATCTGGCACACATAGTCTACCTTGAAATCTCAAAATCACATCACCACTAATTTCAAAAGACATCACCTTCTGTTGACCCATATCTTTCTTGATCTGCATGTAGATGGGATCTTCAATCTGCTTTTCTTTAACTTCAGCACAAAGGGAAGACTTATCTATCTCATGAACAACCATTCCCCCATCTTTGAAATCCAAGAGACGCACTCCTTGATTTATAAGTCGGTGAATATCCTTCACCATCTCCCTCTTCCCCTTTTCAACATGCAAAAGGCTGCCCATAGATAGCCTGCTAAGGGCGTCGGTTACCATATTTGCCCTGCCTGGATGGTAGTGCAGGCTCATGTCATAATCCTTTAAAATCCCCAACCATCATGTTTGCCTGAGGTTTAATTCTTTATGTGAGAAAACATACTATAAACTCTTATGGTCAATAAATATATCAACATGTACCCCATAGAGATAATGCCGCCAGATTTTAAGTGCAAACACCACAGCCGCTAACTCCAAGTCATGGGTGGGGTAATTTTGCTCATGCACTTTTAACTGCCTAGACGCATAAGCCACTACTTTACCATGCTGCTTAAATACGCACCCAAGGCCCACTCGGTATGCATCACAATACACAACAAAACCCTTTGTACCTTCTGAAAGAGTCAGAACAGGTGCAGTGGTCAACTTGTCTTTCAATTTCACAAAACTATTCTCATAGGAGTCAGACCACTTAAACTTTACCTTTTTTTGCATCAACTTAGTGAGTGGTGCAGCTATGGAAGATCAAATCTCTACGAACCTTTTGTAATACCCCGCCAAACCCAAGAAGCTCTGAATATCAATTGGAGTCGAAGATTAAAGGTACACCCTAGGGAGAAATACTAGGATGGATAAAACCTTTGTCTAGAAGATCTGCTAGTTGTTTTTTCAACTCTTTCAGTTCTGCAGGAGCCATTCTATGTGGTAGAGTAGAGATGGGATGGGTATCAGGCAACAAATCAATACCAAAATCTAACTCTCTATCAGGTGGTATGCCTGGGAGATCATCAGGAAAAACTTCTGGGAACTCATTCACCACAGGGATAGATTGAAGAGAAAGGCTTTCGGTATTTGAATATTTAACCCAAATAAGATGATACAAGCAACCCTTAGAAATAAGTTTACGGGCTCTGAGGTAAGATATAAAATGCCCTCTAGGTGCTAAGGAATGTCCCTCCCACTCTATTACTAGTTCATTCGGGAAGGAAAAAGTAACCTTTTTGGGTTCTAGAATCTAATATAGCATAAAATGAATGGAACCAGTCCATCCCTAGGATAGCATCGAAATCAACCATGTCTAAGTCTACGAGGTCTTCCACAGTATCCCACCCACAAACAGTCACCACACAATTTTTATACACCCTCTTAGCCATAACAGAATCTCTTACCAAAGTAGAAATAAAAAAAGGTTCGGCAATCACATCAGGCTCAAACCCAAAACTAACAGCCACATAAGGTGTCACGTAAGATAAGGTAGACCCGGGATCAAGTAACATATATACATCAAGGGAAAAGATTTTCAACATACCAGTAACTATATCTGGTGAGGCCTTTGCCTCCTGGAAGTTGGTCAAGGTGTACAACTAATTGCGGCCGCTTTCGGCGGCTAAAGTGGCACCCTTCTGAGGTGGTGGTGGTGCAGAAGAATTAGCCTGGGACTTGGCTCCACCAAAATTACCCTTTGCTACCGGACATTCTCTCTAGATATAGCTTGTCTGGCCGAACGAATAACATACCATAGCGCTAAACTGACATCTCCCTGGATGATTCCTTCTACATCTCTCACAGTACGAGTATGTTCGAGAGGTCTGAGCTATACTTCCTTGAGACTATGAACCCTGTATTCTTGGTCCCTGCCTAGACTAAAAATCCTAGAGGATCTGTTCGGCTGGGGTCTGGACACCGGAGCATTGGCTGCAGACTTGCATTACCCCAAAACTTCTTCTTCTGCCATTTGTTACCCCAATTCCCACTCTGCTGCTAACTGTGGCTCTGGTCTATTATCATGGCTCTT
This sequence comes from Capsicum annuum, assembly GCF_002878395.1. Lineage (NCBI taxonomy): Eukaryota > Viridiplantae > Streptophyta > Magnoliopsida > Solanales > Solanaceae > Capsicum > Capsicum annuum. The sequence goes on along the minus strand of NC_061122.1, from coordinate 148,597,813 downwards.
TTTTCCTGCCTGTCCTTCCCTCTAGATTTAGAGATTTTTTTCCCTCAACTTGCTGCATGTGGACTGATAGTATGGCAAAATCTATTTCCCCGTTCAACATTGCACCCAAACATCCAAGCACTAAGTCATCTAAAAGGCCGGATGCAAATTTCCTTATTCAGGCTCTCATGTTACTTGTCATATCTGGATCATAATGGGCTAGTTGGTTGAACCTCAGATTGTACTCTTGGACACTCATCTTTCCCTGCTTTAGATTTATAAACTCTTTAGCTTTGGCCTCTCTCAGCTCGAGAGAAAAGAACCGATTGAGAAAGGCTTCCACGAACTCGGCCCAAACTGTGGGCTCAACACTCTCACCCTTTGAATCTTCCCACTCATTATCCCATTGGTTCGCTATATCCTTAAGCTGATAAGCTGCTAACTCAACCCCCTCTACCTCATCTACATGCATCACCTTAAAGATCTTCTCTATCTCATCTACAAACTCCTGTAGATCCTCTTCCACCTTGGTACCAGTAAATTTGGGCGGGTTCATTTTCATGAACTGGCCCACTTTTGTAGCCTCAGATGTAACATATACATACCTAATATCTTCCAATTGTTTAGTCTGTGTGGATACCAACTGCACAAGTATGTGAATGGACTGCCTGAATTCTACATGACATACCTCTCTCTCACGAGGCTGAGTGTGGTTAGTCCCTGTCCATGGAGCTCTAGGTGCCCTAGGTGGGCTGGTCTGAGTAGGTGAGACTCCTGAAGTAGCATCAATCTCTAGAGTCTAAGCTCTAATTTGGGTCCTCATCCCATGAGTAGGATGGGCCTCATCTATCTGTGCATTCTGATCGATAGTATGACGACAGAGAGGCATAATTGTTTTTTTTGAAGCATAAGAGACCATTGATTAAGAGACGATTCAGACTCTGAAGCATGAACTAAACCATAAAGAAGAGAAACATTCATAAATGCCTAGTAGCCTTCTACTTATAAGTGTGGTGTGCTACACACCCATAAATAAAACTCTACTCGACGCAATTTTCCAGCAACCCTGGGACCATAAACCATTCTCCGATACCAAGTTTGTCACGACCCGAACTAGGGCCTATCCATAACGGACATCCTAAACCATGAAGGCTCGAATGTCCTACTCTATCTGATCTGGTATTAATGCATAACATTCATATAATAAAAAAATATAGAATTATAATCTAATATGGAAATATGGTCATAATATGGATTCAGTTTAACCATATTGAATGAAATCTAAAATCAACTAACAATATCTGGAACAGTCTACAAAACCTCTACTATATGATCTAAAGATAACTGTCTGAAAAGCTGGGACAAGGCCCCCAGTAGACCAAAACAAAGGGATAACATAATCTGAAATGACAGGCCTTCTAGAATAAAGAAGGCTCATCATTGCATGGATCACTTCTCCCTGGATGCTCTACTGATTAGCTGGACCCCTAGACTGAGCATCCAAACCTAGGAGGTAGGGGGTCAATACAATTATAATAGTAAGTAGAGTAAATCCAAAATCATAATTTATATTTAAAATATATAAGATCAATTTAAAATATTTCATAAACATATCATATAGTAAGAAATCTCATAGGCATTTCTGAAAGACTCTGTAAAATCATCGGAACTCTATGACACTCTTTGTTTTACTTCTGTGCTAGGTGGTATACCCTACAACTCTGAAATTCTACAGGCTATATGGAATCCTCCATTGACTCAGTGGGAAGCCCCCAACCCAAGTGTACCACAAGGGTTGGAGTCTCTGACTTTGTTATACCACACGATCGTCGCCAGCATAAAATAATATACCGGATTAGCAAATCACGATTTTAGGTTACTTGAACTCAAATCTTCTTCGGGTAACTACCTAACCCTCTTTAAGCCCAGTTTTAACTCTTTAAATATGTATTCTCTAAAGTCAAACTCTGAAAAACATACTCTGTTATGGCATACATACTTATGGTATCATCATACCATTGACTTGCAAGTCACATCTCTGAGCCATTATTGGCATATTACACTCTCTGTTTCCAAAACATAAATTCAAGACCACCGTATCAATAAATCATTTCAAGAACTCTTTCTTTAAAACTCATGTAAACACATGTATGCAACTCCCTTTGTCAAACTTTCAATGATGCAAGGTGTCCATGTCAAAGCTCTTAATCTCATGCAAATCATTCTCTTTTAACAAAATATATTTACATCAAAAAACTCCCTCTCATAAATCTCTAAATCATGCTCAAAATACTATGATTTTTGAGTAAACTATTTTCAAGTCGTGAATCATGCATTTCACTCAATCACCATAAGATCATAAACATAAGGTTCTCACAAAAGAGGGATTTTCATTATTTGTGCTCTCAAACAAATCTTCAATTTTAAGTTTCATACATATACTTATATGTGTAAATTAATTTAAGGGGATAAGGCCTAAAGGCCAAAACAACAATATCATTAAACATGTATAAAGCATAATAAAATCATGGATCTCAAAACCCCTTTAACAAATTCATGCTTGGTGATTTTTAAAATCATAATTGGGTATTTTCAATAAGACCATGAAGTTTTAGCATAAACCTCACGTACCTTGAATTTTGAACTTAGTGACTGATTCTTGAAGTCTACGGTTTGGGGATTCCAAATCTTCACTCAGTTTCAAAAACCCATAGGTTAATCTTGAGTTAATTGGGTTTTAGTTTGAAACCCTAGAGAGTGTTCTTATGAATTTTTGAAGAAAGTATGAATAATGTGGTCACTTGGGAGTATAATCCCATGTTTAAGCTGATAAGGGGGTGGAAAATACCTAATATGTCCTTAATAAGATGGAATAAAATATAACTGGAAGCCTAATTTTATGGGCCATCGCTACATGCCAGAATCACAGTGGCTCATTGGAAATTGATAAATGGGATTCTTGGGGTCACCGCGACGTAGAGCCATCATGTTATCCCACTGGTTGGGACCTGGAACTTCAATGTGATACAGCACAATCGCGCTAGGCTACTGAAATTTGACAATTATTAAATAGACCCCCTCTGTGATGTGCCAAGCATGAAAATAATGGTGTTTTTCGACTACGAGTCTTTAACCTTAAACAACTCTCACCTTTTTTATCTCGAGTTTATTAGACGTAGGTTGGTAACCTCGAATCATTGTTGTATTCTTCTTATCCTAATCTTAAACTCCTTTGTAAGGACATTCTAGAATATAGGAACTCCCCAATCTTCTACAGTAGCTTGGGTTCAATAAATACGAAGAATATTGCAATACATGCAATGACAGTCGAATAGATGAATCTTCTACTTCCTTTACGTAGCTAATCTGTTAGGGTACCCACAACCTTAGTCAATGAAATTAGCTTCTCATGTCCATGAAATAATCCATAATAATCAATAAAGAACACAAGTAGTTAATTGCACAATAATAAAAGAGAGAAAATCCAAAGTATCTACCTGAATACGAACCCAAAATCTCAAGAACAAAATCTCAATAATCAAAGTATGCTAAGTATCAAAAGTAATGTAAAAGTGTGTGACCTAATAAAGTAATAATCCTAAGGTATTGATAGTATCTCAAAATAGAAAGGAAATCCTAATAAAAATTAAAGAGGGAAAGTAAGTCGAAGATCGTTACGCCTCATAACATCTCTTTACGAGTCATCTTCAGCTTGTCATCAGCATTTCAGTGAACTTTTATCCTTAGGTCTTTAGGCTACTATTGTATTTACGACTCATCACCATGAGTCATAGTGAGTCCTACAATTCATGGTCTTTACTCGTCATCACTTGAGCCTTGAACTTTAAGGTTTTGAACACTGGTCTCTTTATGATTTCTAACTAGGAGTCATAATCAGACCTTATGACTTGTGGTTTTCTGTGACTTCACCTTTGAACTTTATCTTTGGCTTTTTCTCACTTTATGATTGCTCCTCATGACTCATAGTTACTCCTTATGAGTCGTGGTTAGTCCTTACTTAGCTTCTTCAATTTAACTTTTGCCACTGCCTTATTAATGAGTCAGGTTATGAGTTATATGATAACTTGACAACTCATAGGCAGACCAGAATTCATCATATTTATAGATTTTTATTCCCTAAATTCCCTGCAATCAACCAACAAACACATCTTATCCACCAAGATAACCTAAGTACAAGCCTAAATTTCTTCTCTTAAGCATCGAATATGCCATGTTTCCATGGCACATCACCATTGTGTTTCCTTTACACAGTTTATTTTTAGGAGGCTAATGGACTATTGGTGGGTTTAAGCTAATTCCTAGGTACATATGGCTAACATAGACTAGGGATCTTCCAGTAGCAGGAGCCAGAAGGAGAGAATTTCTAGTCTGAGGAAATTTCTGATGCCTTCTCTTTTGTTACAATTTGTCTTATATAGACAAGAGAAATAAAGATTATACATCTGGAGTGTACACTTGTAGGGCTATGATCTAGCCAGGGTTACGATTTAGTCTTTTCTTTTGAAAAGTAGATTCCCTTAGCTTTTCTTGAAAGCTGTCCTGAGTGAAATGCTTTTTCTTTTGAAAACCAGATGAAAGTTGTCCTGAGTGGAATGCTTTTTCTTTTGAAAAGTAGATTCCTTTGGCTTTTTGTAAAGCTGATTGATTGCTTTTTAGAAAAGCATTAGGTCCTACGGATTCCTACTAGGAATAGTAGAATGCCTCTTCAAAAAATAATTCTGGTTCTTTGAACCTCTATCTTTTGAAGGGGTCGTTTCTTTATTCTTAATAGGGGTCCATATAGGCCCTAGCTATCCTTTTGGGATTTAGCATATCCCCATTGTATTCGCTACTTCCGGTGGAGGAAGCTTCTTCCAGAAGCTGTAGTACTTCTTCTTCGTTGGTTTCTTGACTTTCCATATCTTGCAAAGCCTTTTTTAATTTCTCTTTGAGTGCTTTTTTACTCTGCGAGACATTGGTTGAAGATGCTGTTGTTTTTCCTTTATCAGGAGTTTTTGGAGCTGTTGGCTTGGGGGTCCAGCCTTTAACTTTTATTTCTTTAGATAAATATTTAATTCTATCTTGTTCTCCTTTGGCGAAATTCCAGGAGATGATATAAGAAACTCGCTTCTTAATAAAGAACTTGCACATTTGGATGTGCTCTGGAAGGGTTACACATCCTTTTTTTGAACAAAACTCTGTAAAGCGGTTAAGGAATTGTTGAGGAAGGATTTCTTTAATCCCTCCGAAGTATACCCACCATTCGTAAAACCATCTTGGTATAATGGCTTCTACTATAGTAGGACAATATTTAACAAACCAAGTGTGTCCTGGTCTAACATAGAGAAAATTGAAGCAAGCAGACTTGTAGTCGTACCAATTGTAAGTTTGGGGCCTATGTGGCATAGATAAGGCAATAGGGGTATGCAAGTGATCTGCAAACCAGTTAAACGGGGTTAATACCCTCTTAATGGTGAACCTAGAATAATCGATATATTCGAGATTCCTTTCGTTCATTGTATGCTTAACCTCGATAGAATCTTTATCTACCAAGATGGCTTCATAATATCTTCTGGTTTTAAGTGGACTCTCTGTATCCACAAAATTTTTGTCATTGTAGACTGGTTTAATAAGCTATTCCAGAGGATAGCCCTCATATTCCTTATCCAAAGCAATAATGGGCATTACCTGAGTGGTAATGAACTTGAATTCTTCTTTGATATGAGGAGTAGGTGTTGCCTTGGCTATGGCGGGATTTACAGCCTGTGCAAAGGTTTCTGGAGACTTTATGGCACAGCTTTACTTTGACTATACCGATGAGCTCGAAGATGATCCTTTATCAAAGGGTTTGTTGGTTTTAAGATCTACCAATCTGGTTGGCATTGGTGGAGGAAGCTTGGGAAATTCTGCCAAAGCTGCATACTTGTTGTGGAACGGTGAATATAGCTCCGATTTTAGTTCAGGCCTCTAGGGGACTGATGGTCTCAAGGGGTTTGATGATGCTGGTGGCAAATCAAATGGTCTAGCCATTTTGGTTTGATCTGATTGGTTGTTGTTGACTGAGATTTTTCCCAGTGTTGTGGGTCTCATTGTGGCCCTGTAAAAATTCTCTTGTTAGGAAATCGGGAAGGGAATTATTTTCTCCTTTAATAAATTCTATTTGAAAATCAAAGCTAGATAGGAGAGCTTGCCATCTAGCAAATATTTGTTTTGAAACTAGATTTTTTACATCCCTCTGTAAAATTTCTTTGGCTGATTTACAGTCAACACGTAGTAAAAATTCTTTATTGACAAGATCATCTTGAAATTTTGTGATACATAGCACTATAGATAAAATCTCCTTTTTAACAGTGTTGTAATTCTTTTGTGCAGGGTTCCATATTCCGGATGTGAACCTGACTAATTGTTCAGGAGAACTATCATCAATCTTTTGTTTTAAGATAACCCCATACCCGATATCTGAAGCATCAGTTTCAACTATCATGAAGGCTTCGGGGTTAGGAATTCCTAAGCAAGGAAGGTTTTGGACTAATTCTTTAATCTTAATGACAGCATTAGTTTGATCTGAACTCCAAGGAACTGGGATTTTCTTGAGTCTTTTATAAAGAGGTTCACAAACCTGCCTAATATTAGGAATGAAATCCACAACGTAATTAAGACTTCCTAGAAACCTTTGGAGCTGAGTCTTATCAATGATTTCATTAGGGAATTTGGAGGAGAACTCAATGGCTCTACAAATAGGTTTATAGCTACCTTGATAAAGATCATGCCCTAAGAATCTTATCGATGTCTGGAAGAGCTTCATTTTCTTGGCACTGACGACCAAACCATTAAATTTAACAATTTTGAAGAAAGTGTTTAAATGTTTAAAATGGGAATCAATGTTTTCCGAAAAAATAAGCACATCATCAATATAAACAATTGACATATGGGTATAAGGATTGAAGATATTGTTCATGATATTTTGAAACTCTGAAGGAGCGTTTTTAAGACCAAAAGGCAAGACATTCCACTCATAATGTCCAAATGGGACATTAAAAGCCGTCTTGTATTTATCTTTCTCAGCAATTTGAATTTCCCAGAACCCGTACTTCATATCAAATTTACTGTAAAGATTAGCTTTGAAAGTTCTCTTTAACAGATCCTTTTTATTAGGAATCGGATGTCTGATCCATTTTAATACCGCGTTCAAAGGCTTGTAATTTATTACAAGCCTAGGGGTTCCTCTTTCCTTTTCTGCACTGTTATTGACATAAATGGCAGAGCAACTCCATGGGGAATTAGAGGTTCTAATAATACCATTCTTTAGAAGATGGTCAATTTCCTTTTTGCAGATTTCCATCATTTCTTGGTTCATTTGAATGGGTCTGGCCTTAGTAGGAATAGTTTGTTCGTCAAACCCGGAAATGTAAGGAAGTTCTACTAAGTGTTTTTTCCGTTCCCAAAAGGCATTAGGAAATTCGGAACAAATTTCATTTTCAAAATTTTTGTGGATATTAGATACTTTAGTAATCATCTCCGGGGTTTTTAAAGACTGCTCAATTTTCTTTAGGTGAATATCTTATTGAAGAAAATTGATATAGGAAGAAAGTCGGTTAATTTTAAAAATAGTTCGCTCTTTAATAAGGTTACCTTCTTCTTGTGAGAGGGGCCTTACTAAAGGGAATAATAAGTTCTCGTTTAAAAGAGTTGTACGAATTCCGTCGTAGTCACTCCAGTAAGGTCGAATCTGGTTGACGAAAGGTATCCCTAAAATGATATCTTCTGTGATATCTTTGGTGATAACGAAGTCATTAACAAGGCAAATGCCATTGTTACAGACATGAGCTCTAGGGAGTTGATAATGGATTTCCATTTTTTCTCCCGTGGCTGAGTAAAGACGAGAGGTACTCTTTTGAAGGTACTTTGTAGGTACTAGGCCTTTAACGATACAGTTACAATCGGCACCTGTATCGAAGAGTGCGACTCTGTTGAGAACAAAGTCTTTATTTATGACAATTTTTACGACTATGTGTTCGCTATAGGCCTTTATGGCTGTAATAGCATTGCCGGATATGGAGGAAGAATCTGAGCCGGGAAAAGAACTAGGCTCTGGTTCTCAGAGATGATCATTTGGGATGATTGGAAAGGCTTTAGGTGATTCTGGCGGAGAAACCTTTTCGGGGAGAGGTATATTTTTTAGGACTTGATCCGTAAGAACGTTAAGTTCTACTTGGTCAAGTCGGATTTTGAGATTCTTGATCTCTCCCTTTAACGTAGAGATTTCTCCCTTAAGATCAGCAATAGACGGTTCCGCAGGTTTGTCAAATCTAGACATAACTTGTTTCATGCTAAAAGACTGAATAATGGGTTTGGGGGGTTTTTCTTCGTGAGAAAGCATTAATCGTTTAAGTTCTAGAAGATATTTATTTCTAGCCTCATCATCCTGGATATGTTCTATAATGTCAAACAGGATTTCTTTAGGATTTCCTGAAATAACATTAACAGTTTTTCTGGTGCAAGAGCAGAATGTACTGGTACAGGCGCATTCTTGGCCAGATTGGGATTGATCCGTTTCATAAGCGGCGTTGATGTATTCTTCATCATTGTAGTCGTCACTGGACGAGGCATAGGAGTTAGAAGACTCAGAAGACTCAGGTGAATCTTCCATTATAGAGAATAAACTTGCTCTGGCTTCTTCAGAGAGATCTAAATGGTTTATTTTCTTCTTTTTGTTTGACTTGCAGTCTTTCGCTCTATGGCCTGTCTTGCCAAAAGTCCAACAAGTATCTTTAGTTTTAGAGATTTTTCGTTTGGTCTTTCTACTAGGCTTATATGGTTCCTTTCTGAAAGACTTTTTGTTTAAGGTGGTTCTTTTGTGAGATTTGGAGGACTTCTTCCTATGTTTTTTGCTAGGACTGGTGAAACTGTAGTCCTGCCAGAAGGTTCCTAACCCATATTTGGAAGTACTATCTTTCTTAAGTTGTTTCTTAAGTTTAAGGTCAGTGTAGAGATCTATCCCTACGGTGGTGATGAAACTTATCAAGTCGCCATAGGTTAAGATATCGTAAGGGATTTTTCCCTCGAATCTATCTTTAATTTTGGTTCTAACCTTTTCTGCAAACAGCAAGGAAGACCACTAATGAATCGTTCCTTCTAGAAATCATTGTTGCAATCAGGTCGGATCATGACCTTTACTAAAAAGGTATCTTTGTACCACCTAAAGTCTGCTAGTTCTTTGCAGGTGAGATTGTTGAGGATTTCTAAGCTCCTATCTTGGAATAATTTAGGTTCTCCTATGAAATGTCTTGCTATATGGTATAGGAGAGTGGCACAAGCATCTTCTTTTGCGACTTGCTCTAGAACTTCTTGGCCATTTTCACTCTTGACCACTGTTTCTATGGTCGTGGCTCCATAGATAAGGTTTTTAATTTCATCAGTGAAGTAGTTGTCCCACCAATGTTTAATCATACCAGTGAAACCTAATACGATCATGGTAGTTGTTTCCTTATCAGTGGCTCCTCTAATTTTGTAAGCCGTGATGGATACACCTATTTCATGGAGTTTATTGTAGATTTGGTGTTTAGCCAAAACGCCAACATTCCATTCAGTTATTCCTTTACCATCATGATTGAAAGTTGAGAGGTAGGGATTTTCTTCAAATTGGATGTCTGGAGGAGAGGGTTTTTTATAATAGTTTTTCTTAGTGGAAAAACGATCACTGGTGAGTTTAGAAAGAGAGTTTTTCTGGTTGCTGGACTCTGCTTTCTCAGAGATCTTAAACTTGGAAAGTTTTTCGTTGATTTGTTCCAAAATTTTTCCTGATACTTTGAAGTCATCACTGAGATTAGGGAATTTTTCCTTTTGGAATTCAGGGATCTTAAAGATGAGGTTGGTTATAGGATTAGGGCTTAGAGCCCCTTTCTCAGGAGCGGGGGAACTAAAAAGAAGTATCGAGTTTTTAGTATCTCCTATTTGCTGGGAGATAGTGTGAAGGACCTAATTAGTATAGTTATTTTGTTCGACTATCCTATCGAGGTCTCTATTGATAGGGGCTGATAGGGGTCTATCATGTTTCTTCTTGAAGGGAGAAGCATTGAGGACTTCATTGGAATGAGGAATTTTTATCCCTTCGAGAGGAGGAGTAACGGATTCAATTATCTTGTTACTCTGGGTATACCATTTATTAATGATAACGTTAAGGGATTCATTTTGGTTTTCCATTCTTCCGGTAAACTCAAACCATCGAAAGAATTCTATGTCATATCGGAGTCTTTTCATATCGGCTATCCATAGTCGACCTAATTCCTTTTGTTGTTCCTTGGAATAGGTACTGGTGTACCATTTCCTTTTTACTGCGTCCTTAGAGAGGTACCAGCGGACTTCAAGTGCTTTAAGATCAGGTGTATACTCTTCATCAGATTTGATGACGAGTAGGCTGGGGTCGGTCCTAATCTTTTGACGGGATATGGTAGGGGAAGGTTCCATATCAGAGGCTGTAGGACTGCCTGGATCATAAGGATTTTCAGGTTCTAGGGACTCATGGACCCTAGTGGATTGCTGATAATAAACTTTTGGGACAGGACCAGAGAAGTCGACTCCTCTTACTTTGCCCTTGTCATTGTTAGTATCATTTTCATCACTTCCCTCCTGGGTTTTTGAGGTGGAAGCTCTGTGTGAGACAGACCTTCAAAATGAAGAGTTTCGAGGGGCGTCGAAACCTAAGAATTTTAAATCAATCGAGCCATCAGGATGGTGAATAACCCTTTGGATTTGAGATTTTTCGGGATAAATACGAAGGGGTTGGGTGATAGCATCGAAGTGCCATTCATTACTATGGATGACTTCATCCCAGACCAGAGGCTTGGGAACAAAGACATTGGTTCTGTCTTTATTTGCCTCCATGAGAGTGGTGACACCCCTAGGACTAGTGAATCTAGCTTTGGGCGCTAGAGTTGTACCCATTAGTCGATAGTATACTCTGTATATTATCGCTATTTCTCTAGTATTATCCTTACTGTTCATGTTTTTTGTTTTAACATTAAGAGTTAAAACATCCATGATATTAGGATCATTAATGTCTACTGAGAAATTAGGGTAACAGTTAAAGTATACTGGGCCGTCGGCTAGGTTACTCTGGATAACTCCTAAGAGTGAGTCGTCAAAATTTAATAGACGCGCATCTCTTAGGATAGCACAGACAGGGATGTCTAGACCCTGTCTAAAGAGTGGCTTAATGGCCACTTGAACAAGTTCGACATGCAGATAATTAAACTGATTTTTAAATTGGTTGATGTCGAGATCATTTAAAAGTTGAATAATTTCCAAAGAATTATTGATGGCAATAGTAGACTCAGAAGTCTTAATATTATGTTTTTTTAAGAAACTAAATTTTCCGATTTGATAAATCGTGTTAAAAGATTCTTCTGGAATACTCCAGTTTTGAAGATTATTTTCGATATTAGCAATCTTAGTTGCTTTAGAAGATAAGTTGATAGTATTTTTAGTATGAACGTTGGAATTCATATGTGGGAAAACTGTCTAGAGACTGACTGGGAAAGCAAAGACTTTTCACATAAGGAAGCATAAAACCATTATCATCTATGATTTAACTTAACATAAATTATAACAATACATCTAAGGCTTATGGGATCTAATCATGTCTTAATGGCTTTATAACAGACTTATCTAAGTGTTATCTTAGTGACGGGACTACCAACAGGGTCGTACGCTTACCTTAGCTGAGACCACACTTTCAAGCTGACCAACGTCTAAGACCGGAGATTAATTGGTTCCTTCAAACACATTAGAAAATATGAATACCCCATAATTATAGTAAATCCCATTATAAGACATGATATATTACAATAATTCATTATAAGTATAATCAAATATGAGTAAAGGCATATGCAACTTATATGAAAATAGATTTCCCATGCTCTAGACAGATTATGTACTTAGCTGCTCATGCTGAGTACACAATCTGCCAACATGGCTCTAATACCAAAAAACGGATCTGGGAACAACTTTGAAAAATCAACAAAATAAATAAGTAAAGAGATTATAAGTAAAGAGATTAAACAACTTACAAATTTATTCAAAGTTGTTCCCAGATCCGTTTTTTATTCCTAAGTTGCTTCTTTAACTTTCTGATTTCTCCACAACACCTTAACCAAAACTATCTATTTGATCCTCCACTTTTGGACTTGATGATCCAAGATTGGAACCGGCTCTTATTCATAAGGTAGGGAGTTTGACACTCTGATCTCTTCTATGGGTAACACTAGAGAGTGGTCCCCAATACATTTTTTCAACATGGATACATGAAACACTGGGTAAACAGAACCCAGATTTGTAGGCAACTCTAACTCACACAACTTCACCTATTCTTCTCACAATCTGGTATGGTCCTATAGAGTGAGGACTCAACTTCCCTTTCTTTCCAAAACACATGAATCCCTTCATAGGATAACTTTGAGAAATACCTAATCACCAACTTCAAATTCTAGCTCCCTTCTCCGAACATCGGCATAGGATTTTTGTCTACTCTGGGATGTTTTAAGTTGTTCTCTAATAATTTTCACGTCCTCTATCTCCTGATGAACAAGATCAGTCCTAAACAACTGAGTGTCACCCACTTCATACCACCCTATCGGTGATCTATATCTTCTCCCATACAAAGCTTTAAATGGAGCCATCTTAATACTGTCATGGTAGCTATTATTATAAGAAAACTCTATCAATGTCAAGTGATCTACCCAACTACCTTTGAAACCAATCACGCAAGCTCTCAACATATCTTTAAGGGTTTGAATAGTATATTTGGCTTGCCCATCCATCTGAGGGTGGAAAGTCGTACTCAGGTACACTTGGGTACCTAAACCCCTCTAAAAAGATCTCCAGAACTGTGAAGAGAATTGTGTACCTCGGTTAGATATAATGGATACAGGTGCTCCATGAAAACGTACTATCTCTTCGATGTATAACTCTTCATAGTCATCTCCCTAATAGTTGGTTCTCACAGGTAGAAAGTGGGCTGACATGGTCAGTCGGTCTATAATTACCCAAATAGAATTATACTGGTTTCGGGACCTCGTAAGTCCCGTAATAAAGTTCTTATTGACCATCTCCCACTTCCACAAGGGCAAAGCTATCTCTTGGGAGGTACCACCTAGCCTCATATGCTCCACTTTCACTTGTTGACAATTCAAACACTTGGCAACAAAGATAGCCACATCACGCTTCATATTATTCCCCCAATATATGGTTTTCAGATCATGATACATCTTAGTAGATCCTGGGTGAACAATATACCTCAAAGTGTGAGCTTCATCAAGGATTCTCTTTCGTAATCCATCTACATCTGGCACACATAGTCTACCTTGAAATCTCAAAATCACATCACCACTAATTTCAAAAGACATCACCTTCTGTTGACCCATATCTTTCTTGATCTGCATGTAGATGGGATCTTCAATCTGCTTTTCTTTAACTTCAGCACAAAGGGAAGACTTATCTATCTCATGAACAACCATTCCCCCATCTTTGAAATCCAAGAGACGCACTCCTTGATTTATAAGTCGGTGAATATCCTTCACCATCTCCCTCTTCCCCTTTTCAACATGCAAAAGGCTGCCCATAGATAGCCTGCTAAGGGCGTCGGTTACCATATTTGCCCTGCCTGGATGGTAGTGCAGGCTCATGTCATAATCCTTTAAAATCCCCAACCATCATGTTTGCCTGAGGTTTAATTCTTTATGTGAGAAAACATACTATAAACTCTTATGGTCAATAAATATATCAACATGTACCCCATAGAGATAATGCCGCCAGATTTTAAGTGCAAACACCACAGCCGCTAACTCCAAGTCATGGGTGGGGTAATTTTGCTCATGCACTTTTAACTGCCTAGACGCATAAGCCACTACTTTACCATGCTGCTTAAATACGCACCCAAGGCCCACTCGGTATGCATCACAATACACAACAAAACCCTTTGTACCTTCTGAAAGAGTCAGAACAGGTGCAGTGGTCAACTTGTCTTTCAATTTCACAAAACTATTCTCATAGGAGTCAGACCACTTAAACTTTACCTTTTTTTGCATCAACTTAGTGAGTGGTGCAGCTATGGAAGATCAAATCTCTACGAACCTTTTGTAATACCCCGCCAAACCCAAGAAGCTCTGAATATCAATTGGAGTCGAAGATTAAAGGTACACCCTAGGGAGAAATACTAGGATGGATAAAACCTTTGTCTAGAAGATCTGCTAGTTGTTTTTTCAACTCTTTCAGTTCTGCAGGAGCCATTCTATGTGGTAGAGTAGAGATGGGATGGGTATCAGGCAACAAATCAATACCAAAATCTAACTCTCTATCAGGTGGTATGCCTGGGAGATCATCAGGAAAAACTTCTGGGAACTCATTCACCACAGGGATAGATTGAAGAGAAAGGCTTTCGGTATTTGAATATTTAACCCAAATAAGATGATACAAGCAACCCTTAGAAATAAGTTTACGGGCTCTGAGGTAAGATATAAAATGCCCTCTAGGTGCTAAGGAATGTCCCTCCCACTCTATTACTAGTTCATTCGGGAAGGAAAAAGTAACCTTTTTGGGTTCTAGAATCTAATATAGCATAAAATGAATGGAACCAGTCCATCCCTAGGATAGCATCGAAATCAACCATGTCTAAGTCTACGAGGTCTTCCACAGTATCCCACCCACAAACAGTCACCACACAATTTTTATACACCCTCTTAGCCATAACAGAATCTCTTACCAAAGTAGAAATAAAAAAAGGTTCGGCAATCACATCAGGCTCAAACCCAAAACTAACAGCCACATAAGGTGTCACGTAAGATAGGGTAGACCTGGGATCAAGTAACATATATACATCAAGGGAAAAGATTTTCAACATACCAGTAACTATATCTGGTGAGGCCTCTGCCTCCTGGAAGTTGGTCAAGGCGTACAACTAATTGCGGCCGCTTTCGGCGGCTAAAGTGGCACCCTTCTGAGGTGGTGGTGGTGCAGAAGAATTAGCTTGGGACTTGGCTCCACCAAAATTACCCTTTGCTACCGGACATTCTCTCTAGATATAGCTTGTCTGGCCGAACGAATAACATACCATAGCGCTAAACTAACATCTCCCTGGATGATTCCTTCTACATCTCTCACAGTGCGAGTATGTTCGAGAGGTCTGAGCTATACTTCCTTGAGACTATGAACCCTGTATTCTTGGTCCCTGCCTCGACTGAAAATCCTAGAGGAGTTGTTCGGTTGGGGGCCTGGACACCGGAGCATTGGCTGCAGACTTGCATTACCCCAAAACTTCTTCTTCTGCCATTTGTTACCCCAATTCCCACTCTGCTGCTAACTGTGGCTCTGGTCTATTATCATGGCTCTCTTTTCCTGCCTGTCCTTCCCTCTAGATTTAGAGATTTTTTTCCCTCAACTTGCTGCATGTGGACTGATAGTATGGCAAAATCTATTTCCCCGTTCAACATTGCACCCAAACATCCAAGCACTAAGTCATCTAAAAGGCCGGATGCAAATTTCCTTATTCAGGCTCTCATGTTACTTGTCATATCTGGATCATAATGGGCTAGTTGGTTGAACCTCAGATTGTACTCTTGGACACTCATCTTTCCCTGCTTTAGATTTATAAACTCTTTAGCTTTGGCCTCTCTCAGCTCGAGAGAAAAGAACCGATTGAGAAAGGCTTCCACGAACTCGGCCCAAACTGTGGGCTCAACACTCTCACCCTTTGAATCTTCCCACTCATTATCCCATTGGTTCGCTATATCCTTAAGCTGATAAGCTGCTAACTCAACCCCCTCTACCTCATCTACATGCATCACCTTAAAGATCTTCTCTATCTCATCTACAAACTCCTGTAGATCCTCTTCCACCTTGGTACCAGTAAATTTGGGCGGGTTCATTTTCATGAACTGGCCCACTTTTGTAGCCTCAGATGTAACATATACATACCTAATATCTTCCAATTGTTTAGTCTGTGTGGATACCAACTGCACAAGTATGTGAATGGACTGCCTGAATTCTACATGACATACCTCTCTCTCACGAGGCTGAGTGTGGTTAGTCCCTGTCCATGGAGCTCTAGGTGCCCTAGGTGGGCTGGTCTGAGTAGGTGAGACTCCTGAAGTAGCATCAATCTCTAGAGTCTAAGCTCTAATTTGGGTCCTCATCCCATGAGTAGGATGGGCCTCATCTATCTGTGCATTCTGATCGATAGTATGACGACAGAGAGGCATAATTGTTTTTTTTGAAGCATAAGAGACCATTGATTAAGAGACGATTCAGACTCTGAAGCATGAACTAAACTATAAAGAAGAGAAACATTCATAAATGCATAGTAGCCTTCTGCTTATAAGTGTGGCGTGCTACACACCCATAAATAAAACTCTACTCGATGCGATTTTCCAGATACCCTGGGACCATAAACCATTCTCCGATACCAAGTTTGTCACGACTCGAACTAGGGCCTAGCCATAACGGACATCCTAAACCATGAAGGCTCGAATGTCCTACTCTATCTGATCTGGTAATAATGCATAACATTCATATAATAAAAAAATATAGAATTATAATCTAATATGGAAATATGGTCATAATATGGATTCAGTTTAACCATATTGAATGAAATCTAAAATCAACTAACAATATCTTGAACAGTCTACAAAACCTCTACTACATGATCTAAAGATAACTGTCTGAAAAGCTGGGACAAGGCCCCCAGTAGACCAAAACAAAGGGATAACATAATCTGAAATGACAGGCCTTCTAGAATAAAGAAGGCTCATCATTGGACGGATCACTTCTCCCTGGATGCTCTACTGATTAGCTGGACCCCTAGACTGAGCATCCAAACCTAGGAGGTAGGGGGTCAATACAATTATAATAGTAAGTAGAGCAAATCCAAAATCATAATTTATATTTAAAATATATAAGAGCAATTTAAAATATTTCATAAACATATCATATAGTAAGAAATCTCATAGGCATTTCTGAAAGACTCTGTAAAATCATCGGAACTCTATGACACTCTTTGTTTGACTTCTGTGCTAGGTGGTATACCCTACAACTCTGAAATTCTACAGGCTATATGGAATCCTCCATTGGCTCAGTGGGGAAGCCCCCAACCCAAGTGTACCACAAGGGTTGGAGTCTCTGACTTTGTTATACCACACGATCGTCGCCAGCATAAAATAATATATCGGATCAGCAAATCACGATTTTAGGTTAAGATTTACTTGAACTCAAATCTTCTTCGGGTAACTACCTAACCCTCTTTAAGCCCAGTTTTAACTCTTTAAATATGTATTCTCTAAAGTCAAACTCTGAAAAACATACTCTGTTATGGCATACATACTTATGGTATCATCATACCATTGACTTGCAAGTCACATCTCTGAGCCATTATTGGCATATTATACTCTCTGTTTCCAAAACATAAATTCAAGACCACCGTATCAATAAATCATTTCAAGAACTCTTTCTTTAAAACTCATGTAAACACATCTATGCAACTCCCTTTGTCAAACTTTCAATTATGCAAGGTGTCCATGTCAAAGCTCTTAATCTCATGCAAATCTTTCTCTTTTAACAAAATATATTTACTTCAAAAAACTCCCTCTCATAAATCTCTAAATCATGCTCAAAATACTATGATTTTTGAGTAAACTATTTTCAAGTCGTGAATCATGCATTTCAATCAATCACCATAAGATCATAAACATAAGGTTCTCACAAGAGAGGGATTTTCATTATTTGTGCTCTCAAACAAATCTTCAATTTTAAGTTTCATACATATACTTATATGTGTAAATCAATTTAAGGGGATAAGGCCTAAAGGCCAAAACAACAATATCATTAAACATGTATAAAGCATAATAAAATCATAGATCTCAAAACGCCTTTAACAAATTCATGCTTGGTGATTTTTAAAATCATAACTGGGTATTTTCAATAAGACCATGAAGTTTTAGGATAAACCTCACGTACCTTGAATTTTGAACTTAGTGACTGATTCTTGAAGTCTGCGGTTTGGGGATTCCAAATCTTCACTCAGTTTCAAAAACCCATAGTTTAATCTTGAGTTAATTGGGTTTTAGTTTGAAACCCTAGAGAGTGTTCTTATGAATTTTTGAAGAAAGTATGAATAATGTGGTCACTTGGGAGTATAATCCCATGTTTAAGCTGATAAGGGGGTGGAAAATACCTAATATGTCCTTAATAAGATGGAATAAAATATAACTGGAAGCCTAATTTTATGGGCCATCGCTACATGCCAGAATCACAGTGGCTCATTGGAAATTGATAAATGGGATTCTTGGGGTCACCGCGACGTAGAGCCATCATGTTATCCCACTGGTTAGGACCTAGAACTTCAATGTGATACAGCACAATCGCGCTAGGCTATTGGAATTTGACAATTATTAAATAGACCCCCTCCGTGATGTGCCAAGCATGAAAATGATGGTGTTTTTCGACTACGAGTCTTTAACCTTAAACAACTCTCACTTTTTTTATCTCGAGTGTATTAGACGTAGGTTGGTAACCTCGAATCATTGTTGTATTCTTCTTATCCTAATATTGAACTCCTTTGTAAGGACATTCTAGAATATAGGAACTCCCCAAGCTTCTACAGTAGCTTGGATTCAATAAATACGAAGAATATTGCAATACATGCAATAACAGTCGAATAGATGAATCTTCTACTTCCTTTACGTAGCTAATCTATTAGGGTACCCACAACCTTAGTCAATGAAATTAGCTTCTCATGTCCATGAAATAATCCATAATAATCAATAAAGAACACAAGTAATTAATTGCACAATAATAAAAGAGAGAAAATCCAAAGTATCTACCTGAATACGAACCCAAAATCTCAAGAACAAAATCTCAATAATCAAAGTATGCTAAGTATCAAAAGTAATGTAAAAGTGTGTGACCTAATAAAGTAATAATCCTAAGGTATTTATAGTATCTCAAAATAGAAAGGAAATCCTAATAAAAATTAAAGAGGGAAAGTAAGTCGAAGATCGTTACGCCTCATAACATCTCTTTACGAGTCATCTTCAGCTTGTCATCAGCATTTCAGTGAACTTTTATCCTTAGGTCTTTAGGCTACTATTGTATTTACGACTCATCACCATGAGTCATAGTGAGTCCTACAATTCATGGTCTTTACTCGTCATCACTTGAGCCTTGAACTTTAAGGTTTTGAACACTGGTCTCTTTATGATTTCTAACTATGAGTCATAATCATACCTTATGACTTGTGGTTTTCTGTGACTTCACCTTTGAACTTTATCTTTGGCTTCTTCTCACTTTACGATTGCTCCTCATGACTCATAGTTACTCCTTATGAGTCGTGGTTAGTCCTTACTTAGCTTCTTCAATTTAACTCTTGCCACTGCCTTATTAATGAGTCAGGTTATGAGTCATATGATGACTTGACAACTCGTAGGCAGACCAGACTTCATCATATTTATAACTTTTTATTCCCTAAATTCCCTGCAATCAACCAACAAACACATCTTATCCACCAAGATAACCTAAGTACAAGCCTAAATTTCTTCTCTTAAGCATCGAATATGCCATGTTTCCATGGCACATCACCATTGCGTTTCCTTTACACAGTTTATTTTTAGGAGGCTAATGGACTATTGGTGGTTTTAGGCTAATTCCTAGGTGCATATGGCTAACATAGACTAAGGATCTTCCAGTAGGAGGAGCCGGACCGATATAGCCTGTGGGTGCCTTTAGGTCACTACGATCTATACAGTTCAAGATTGAATTTTCAAATAGTTATATTTTATGTCCCTTGTCCCTATCCTGACATCCTATTACATCTATACTTATTGTGTATGTAATTTATGACTAGTTTTTGGCAAATGTATATATTTTATCCCTTTTCTTGGGTTGCATGCCAGTACTGGTTGTACTGACCATCCTCGGATGCTACATTATTTCATTATGTAGGTTTTGAGGGCTTTTCTTGTAGCCCTATGCAACATTAGGTGGTTCAATATTCCTATTGGATAGTCGTTGATGTAGTGAGCTATCAATCATCTGAAAGATATTTGTACTTTTCATATATGTTTCTATACTGGTATTTCTTGAATTTATGGTATAGTCGGAGTCATGTCTCAACTAGGAATTATTCTTAAAATTAGAGGCTTCGTAGACAATGTGGGGTGTTTTTTTGAATTTTGTTCTTAAGACATGGACACTATTGTATGTGGTTTATTATTTTCTGTATTTGGATTTGATTTTCAAGCTTTATTTTATTATTTATAAAAATCTTTCATTTTATAGGTTGTCTTTTGCAACTTATTTATACTACTATACTTATGATGTGAGGTTAAACGGTCATCTCATGCCTTAGTAAGCTTGGGGTGCCCGTCACGGCCAGGCCCCAATTCGGGCGTGATATACTAGAACTAATAGTTTGTTTACTGGAAATTTTATTTTGTTTTTAGAGTCATTTCCTTATTTTAAAGCTTTTAAAGTATAGAATATGGTCTTGCGCCAAAACTTTAGCTAGATGGACTCGAATACCAATTCTAAAAATTTTGTTAGCTTCAAAATGATTTTAGGCTAGGGGCCCCATGATCTAGGTCCCGAGGCTTTTAGACTTATTTTGGGCTATTAGGTGGATTTTTATAAAATTCAAAACCTTGGGTGTGGTACCTATATTTTGTTGAAACGGTCTTAAATGGAAATTTGAAATGGTTTAATTTGAGAGCAAGGGTTCCAAATGAATCCTGAGCACCCGATCGAACTCTATTGGGACTTTATGAATATTTGAGTTCCTAAGTTATTGGAACAACCACTTTAGTGTCCTAAAGATCACTTTAGTGGTAGCTGCTTTAGCATCTTATGACTACTTTAGTAGTATCCGCTTAAGAGGCTCATGACTGCTTTAGTGGTGGTTGGCCAGTTAAGATGGGGGTCGCTTAAATGATCACTTTGTTATTTTAGAGGTGACTGTGTAATGATCCTCTAGGTCATTTCCTTTGTTTTAATTTTTTTCTAGGTTTAGAGTTTTTCTATAGTTGTCCGAAGTCATTAAATTGTTGGCACTAATAGTTTAATTATCAATAAATTCATTTTGTTTTCAGAGCCACTTTCTTACTTTGGGGCTTTAAGAGTTAAGGAATGGGTCTTAGTCTAAAACCTTAGGTAAACATCCTCGAATGCCATTTTTGACAGTCCCATCAACTCTAAAATATTAAATTTTGGCCTGGGAACACTTGATTAAAGTTTTGAGGCTTCTAAACTCATTTCGGGGGTTTAGGTTGGAGTTTGGTTAAAATGACTCTTAAGGTGTGGAACTAATTTTTATCAAGATGACTTCGGATAGAAATTTTGATGGTGTCGTTGAGTTCAAAATGTTAAATTTGGTAGGGTAGCATTATTTCTTGTGAGCACGGGATTTTGAACCAATCCTGAGTACCCAATTGGAGTCCAATGGGACTTGTTAAACTTGGCTTGTGCTAAGTATCTAGCACATCTACTTAAGCTGTTCAGGAAATTCTTAAGTGGTAGCTGCTTTAGAGGTTAGGCACTGCTTTTGCGGGCTTGGACCGCTTTAGTGGATCTCGGCGAACCTAGGCATAGTTGCTTAAGTGGCCCTTTGGTGCTTTAATGAACCATCGATGTTGATGTTATCCTAGGGCCTTGCTACTGATCTAGAGACAAGGTGATCTTTCTAGAGTCTAGAGTTGATGCTCCTCCATCTACTTCAGTTACAGTCTTTTGTATTTTTAAGACTACTTTGTATATATGTATATTTTGGATATTGTTTAGTATTCTTCCTTTTGGTTTTGGTGGATCTTAGTACCAAACTTATATAGTCTTGGGAAGGATTTATTTTGTCCTCTTCCTTAACTTGTATAGTACATTATGTATCCAAGTCCTTTCTGCTTATGCCTATTTTATTATTATTGTTGATTTCATTCTTGTTTCCTTTACCTTTATCTTGTTATCTCACTACTTGTCATTTGGGATATGTCTTGACTTACCTACTCTTGGATTTAAGTAAGTGTTATCATGACTTGAGAAATTTGGTTTTGACAGCCTCTTAAGCGGCTCAAGCGGCCATCTCATGTTGTTTATATATCTCTTTTCCTTGAATTTCAGCTTCAAAGTCTACGAGTAAAGCTCCATTAGAGAGATTGTGAGCTCAAATAGTGTGGGAATTGATAAATTGATGCTAGGATTGTGTAGGTCTCATAATTTCAAGGTTTAAATTCTGCATAATTCTCATTTTTGGGTTGTTGTTTCATCAATTATGTTGGGACTATTTTAACCTTGGATTACACCCAGCTTTGGAGAAAATGATCCTTGAGCTGAAAGGGACGTTGTGTGACTATTTTAATTTTGTGATTCTGTAAGCAGGCCCCCATGAGTACTTTAAGCCTGATTTTTTACTCGAAACATAAATACGCAATATGGATATATATATATATATATATATATATATATATATTCTTGTCTTGATATGTAGAACCTTATTTTGATAGCATTACAGTAGTCGGAGGCTTCTCAAAAGGGAAAACTCCAGTGTATAGTATTTTATGTGCTTTTGATGATGTCTAAGTAGGCTACGCTTACCCTCTATCGACACTTTTTTTAATAATAGTATTAGAATGTTAATGTGCTAGTTAGGGGTGGGTTCTTACAACCCAAATATCCTTGAAGTAATTGTTGCCTATTTTAGCCAATTAGGGACCTTTTCGGGTATATTTCAACCTCGTATTCCACTATACTATCTTATGATTACTATTTAGTACTAGACTTAGTTTACCTACTGCCTTGGGATGCAATTTAGATGCCTTAGCATAGGTTCAGGTAGGTTTTTTCCATAGGTTAGGTTTGCAGGACTGGTAGTGGGTCCTACCAGCCCTTAATAAGATAAAATGACAAGAATAGTTCTCAGTTTACCTAAATTACCACTATCTACTTCCTTAGGCTAATCCTTAGGTTTTGAGATAAGTTAGTCACTTCTATAAGCTTATCTAGATTTGTTACACCGATTAGGGTAGTATATGACCTTGAACCATACCTTTTGACTTAATAATCGGAACTTGTTCCTCTTTAAGAGTATTAACTATGTAGAATTGGAATTTATGTTCAAAAGACTTGGGATAGGCCATAATTTGGGGATGCTACTAATTTTATCTTACTTAGTATTTTCGATTCAAGTCTGGTACCTGGTACATTGTTATTAGTTATTAGTTTTAGTTTGAGTCTGGCAGTTACTATCATAATATTATTCTCGAGTTTCTATTTTCGAGTTTCTATTTGAGTTCGGCATTTATTACCCCTACAAATATTGATTTGGGATTGGAAATTTGATAGAGACCTATAAGACTTGTCATTATGGTTGTAAAGAAGTATTATCTATACACATTGATAATGTCAACTCGCTTTTACATTTATTTTGTTGTTATTTCTGATCTTGGGTGTATTTATGCACTCTAGTGTGGTTATCCTAGCTTATCTAGCCTTGTTTTGAGGACAATTCATATGTTTATGTGTTAATAATGATATAAATATGCATCTACATGTCCAAGTATGTGCTTTAATGCTTAAAGATGTTTTCACACAAGTTTGGGTTCAAATTTGTCATGTAAAGTCTAGACGAGAAAACTAGTGTTCTAGCTTAAGTTACTAGTTCATCGTCTTGAATGTTTTGTTGTTTTGAGGTTTAATTTAGGGTGTGTAATGTTATAGGTGGCATGGTGAGTTAATTAAAATGATACATGATGGATATACAAGCTTTAAATTAAGTGAAAACATCACACAAAGGTTTGGAGTAATTAACGAGAGCATAGGACACAATGTGATGAGAATAGGATGCTTCGAAACTCAAGACCGCATCGCGGTAAAGGACCAAATGGAAATTGTCAATTTCCAGTAGCTCAATGCGATCTGCATCATAGGTTTATAGTGATGAGGACAATATCGTAATGTGGTGAAGTACAAAACCTGGATAAGTTTTGCCCTGCTATAAAAGGAAAATGATCAATTAAAATATCTTTGGAGGTCTTGGGACTGGAGAGGAGGTGGTTGCAAACAAAAATTAGGTTTTACTACCCTTTGTTTTAGCTTTTTAATAGATTTGATCATGAATTCAAATACTTGGATGATAATTATGACAATTAGTGGCTAAAAACTCCCATTTCGGGGTTAAAGCCAAGAACATGAAGACTACTATTTTGAATAAATTTGTTTAATTTTCAATCATATTTGGTTGCTTGTTTATCCTTGTTTTAATTATTTTAAGAATTTATGTAACTCCCCGAGATTCCATCCCGAGACATCACATAGTGCTTATGACCCCGAAGGACCACAAGCTAACCCTTTACTGATATTTGTACCTGTACACTACATAATATCTAAAATAAATGCAGAAACTAGCCACAAAGTTCAACACATCTATGAATACTCATAATACAGAAAACTGAATACCAATACATCCGTCTGAAAAGCCTCTAAACTGTCTGAACTGTGGAGTTGATGGGACCGGTCCCCAACTAACTTCGACAACTAAAAAAATAAATAAAGTCTGAAGCAATAATAGTAAACTGAGATTTGTCCTCGAAAGAAGAGAACTCACTGCTACTGCTGCTGACTAGGACTGAACTGCTGAGGATACTCTGGATCCTGTACCTCTGAACCTATGGTGTCAAATAAGACACTATAGTGCAAATGCGTCAGTACAGAAATGTATCAAGTATGTAGATGAGGTAGGATAATGCAAGGGCTCAAGCATGTACAATATCTAAACTGAATAATCATGGAAATATTGCATGAGAACACATACATGAATCCACAGACCATAACCACAATCATCACAACCCTAGATACTGAAACTCGGATACTACTTTACTGTAGACTAAACTCATAACTGACACTGAGATACTGAATCACTCACTCATCTGATATTGATAACTAAGAGTTTGGATGTACTTACATCAAGGACTGAATTCTGATCTTACTGCTTTCGACTGACAGGATTAGAGATCAACTTTTCTAATAGATTATTTCAAAAGTGATTATCAAAGATAAGAAATATGATTATATCTGAATCTGACAACAAGAATACTCAATAGAAATCTACTACTGTGATCAAACCTATCTAGAGGCATATCTCTGAATATGATATCAAATAACTATATATGAGACCAAGCCTATTTGATGGTATGGTCTATGATTCAATGGAACTATCTGAGTTCTTCATAAAGATAGATGACTACATCTGATAGTTCTAATTTCTAAAGATTGATACTGAAACTGAGATTGAATCTGAAACTGAAACTATAACTGTGGGAAGTCGCTACTTAATCCATATGCCCCAACCTACCACAAGTGGGGTCCAACCTGTAACCCCAGCTGGAAGGGTGTCAATACCGTGCCACGAGTAAAGACCTCTCTGGTCAATCCTCTCTGACAGATAACCCTTACCAGGAAGTCAACCTAAGGCAACATAATAGTCAAATACTCTCTCTCTGAAGGTGACATCCTTTACTGACGGTGACTCTTATATCCTGCACTGGCTACGTAGTTCTGGAGTTCAGGGATTGCTACTATGACTCTAGCCTCTCTTGCTGACGGAAAGAGTCGCCATCCCTTCCCTCGCTCGGTGCTAGTTTCTACTCCTAACTGAAAGACTCTAACTGAATCCTTAACTGACCACAACTAAACTGTATCTATTACTGATCATGTTTCTTAAAAGATCTGACTGAGTTATACTGAGATTACTTAGTTCTGTATTTGATGGAAAAGGTATCGAATCATGGTATCTAACTGACAATACAAAGCTTGAATAGATTACTCAAATCGCTTCTGAGATTAGAATTGAATCACTTGAATACTATTAGATCTGAGCTGATTACACAACTGAGGCTAGATTACTAGCGATACAGAGATTACAGATATAACTGAGATTATTGAGCTTTCTTAAGTTCTGCACTTGTCTAAGGATACAGAGTTCTATAGTTTACTGAGTTCTGAGAATCATGGCTCGACTAAAATTATTGAGAAACGGACGCGGGCTCTAGACAACAGCTCTATTGCCGGGTATAAATACCCCCAGGACTCGATAACATAAAAGTAAAGCATAATCATTCTTGAGTAGTCATCACCATAATCATTCATTCATCATCACAAGCATTCGTTCATCATCATAAGCATTCATTTATCATCACAATCATTAAAGCATCTTCACAATTATTAGAGCATCTCACAATCATTAAAGAATCTCACAATCATTAAAGAATCTCTTCAAGTAATTAGGAATTATATCATATGTTCATTCCCACAATCATTAAGACATCACCTCAAGCATTTGAGGATCACAAACGTCTAAACATCATTACAGTCGCCAAGGGGTCACTTTAAGCATCTCGGAATCATAATCATATAATAAAGTAGGGGAAATATGTTACTAGATCGTACTCCATTCAGCCAGGTTTTACCTCAACTATTTTATACCTATATCAATTTTGACATGTGTTTGGATATCATAGGTTTTGGGAAACTTCATACTATCATGTCATAACTTACTAGCTAACCACTTGGCATGTATTAAAATCTTAGCATATATCAAGAGCACATAATAGGGGAATTTCCTACTCTCACATCTCCACTTGTTCACTAAGGTCCTTCAACAAAATACTAGACATGCACGGGTTCACACTTATTTGGAGATTTCCTACTACCATGGAATAATTCATTTACTTGGGCATTTTATCAAACACTAGGCATGCATAAACTAACTCACAATTTGGGGTTTTCTATTCAACATACTATAATGACTCTTATGCTTCACCTAAGCTCTTTATCAAACCAATGGGGGACATGTTTTGCTTATTCAACCATTTCTACGCCCAAAATTCATGAACACATCACATAGAAAGAAACATAAGGAAGATTCATCACAAATATCACATGGATTTCACCTACTAGGGTCAAAGCTCATGAATCTTGTAAAAAATCATGAATCAAAACTCAACAATACATGTAACATCAATTTCAACTCATACAAATCATGGAATCTCACAAACATTAAATCTTTATATTTTAAAAAAGGTTCTTGAGCTTCTTGGATGAAAGTGACCCAATAATCAACATCTACATACCTTAATCTTTGAAATTGGATGAATTTTAATGCTTGAGACTCTATCCGCACTTGTAATAAATGATTCTCAAATACCACACTATGAGGAACTTGATTCTTGAAGAAATCTTGAAGATTTATGGATGAATTTTTTGGAAGATTAATGTTCTTGAATTGAAATCCTAGATATTTTCTTAAGATAATTGGAAGAGAAAATGATGAAATTAGGGTTTGGATGGGGGTTCTCATATTTATAGAGGCCTCCAAAAGATGGTAACATACCAAAATACCCTTGCAAAAATGTCCTTAAATTTCTCAAAAAAAATAGCTGATGACATCCGTGACAAGCCGTCAAACTGGTGATAAGTCACCATGAAATTTCGTCATAAAAAGGTGAAATTTTGATTTTCTGGATAAAGTTAACGACATTTGTGATAGGAAATCACGGGCATGATGGCTTATCACAAAATGTCATCACTGAGGTAGAAATCTTCCTAGGGATGATGACATTGGTGATAGGTCATCACGGGGGTGACGGCTTATCACGAATGTCGTCACTCAATTTCCCAGCCTGACATGCTGGAGTAAAATAGGCATAACTCCTTGCTCCGATATCGGTTTTTGACAAAATTGGTATAGTTAGAAAGATAATTAAAAGATATTTTATTTTATATAAAGTAGGTCATCTAATTTGATATATACAAGGAGTTATGGTAGATTGAATTTGACCCAAGTTTTGACTCTCACTAAAATTTGAATGATAGGAAAGCTTTCAACTCGTCCTTGAGTTAGGGGACCTCTATGATGTTAATTCATGATCAAATACATTACCACACTACATAATTGATTAACAAACTAAATTACATATGATTTGAGGCTTTTGGAACATCTACGCATATGAATGATAGATTTTCATTCTAGTCCAAAATGTGGGGTATTACAATTGATCACCCTTAGAATACATATCTTGTCAACCTTATGATTTTGAGAGAGGGAATAAGGAGATAGAACATGGTAATGAATAAAGTAGGGTTCTTATTCTTTTATGAAGTAAGGAATTTGAATTAGGGTCTACGATAGGAATATACCTAGAAGCCTTACTTGATTCACATGTAGGATGATAGCTTTAAGAACTTAATTAAATTATTACATCCCTGCTTAATGATAAAGTTGTAATGTCCAAGTTAGATAAACGTTTAGAGTTTGGGAGACCATGATCATGCAATCAACCCTACGAATCAACAACCAAGATAAGCAAGTTAATGAATGAAGTTCATTAACATAGTATGATTGTTAGAAGTGCATTAACCCTAGGCTTTCTCCTATTGATTGTCTCAAGACCTTTATTTTATGCATTGCTTTATTTACTTTAGTTTACAAATTTTCAAAACTTTTGTTTGGTTACACTTGCACTAGATTGATCTAAATTATGAACTAAAATCAAATATTTGTTAGAAAAAGTCCCTGTGAGATCAATATTTGGCTTTCTTGAAGGCCACTATATTACTTGGTAGACCACGTACCCTTGCGTGTGCGCTGTCAAGTTTTTGGTGCCATTGTCGGGGACTTGTAATTTGACAACTATTTTATATTTTGTTTTTACTTTTTGGATTACTTTGGTGTTTTACACTTGGTCTTGGTTTCGTATTTACAGGAAACAAATTTTCAAAGTAGTAAGCTGGCAAGGGCTTAGTAATTGATTGAACCAAGCCCAAAACCTAAGTAATCATTCCATCAATGAAGAAGAGAAGCAATCCTTACCCCTCATTTTCTGCAAATCAAAGAAGATCAAGATAATCCTGCTATCATGGATGATGAAAGAGCAGCTCGCAGGACAGTTAGAGAAGTTTCAATCCTACTACCAATAAATTTGACCTCCCCATTTTAGAAGCCAACAGCTGGAGAAAATTTTAAGCTCAAACAACATATTGTACAGCTTCTGATTAGCAGTGGATAATTCATAGGGCTTTCACATAAAGATCCACAGGTCCACTTGTAAAATTTTTTGGAAATTAGTGGCACATTCATCCCCACGGGTATGAATGCAGACTATGTAAGGATGATGTTGTTCCCTTTTTCACTATTGGGGGAAGCAAAAAAGTGGTTTAGTGCTGAGCCAGAAAATTTAATCACACCATCGAATGACATAACGTGGAAATTCCTTATCTATTTTTTCAGTCTGGCAAGACTATAAGACTTCACAGTGAGACGTGTGCTTCAAATAGAAGCCAGACGAGAATCTATACCATGCTTGGGAGTGCTTCAAGGCACTTCTTTGAGACTTTCTACATCATCAATAGTCCCATGAGGTACTAGCTCATACTTTCGTAGAAGCACTTGACCATAATACAAAAATTTTGTTAGATTCACCTGCAGGTGGTCAAGATCTTGAGATGACTTATGATGAGCTATAAACTTTATTGAACCGCATAGATCAAGGAAATCCTAAGTGGCATTTAGATTCTAGGAGTGCCCCAAAAAGAATTGCAGGTGTATTGGAGGTTGACCAATTTACTGCCATATCTGCTCAGATCCCTGCATTGTAAAATCAAATAAACAGTTTAAAGTTGGCAGTTGCACAGCCTGTAGCCACTGTTAATACAATCCAACAAGCTGCAGGTTGGTGTGAAGTTTATGGTAATAGTGGCTATTCATCGGCTATATGTGCTGCAAATCTAGAATCAATGATGTATGTAGACAATGCTCAAAGGTAGAATTATAAGAATGACTACAACATGAAGTGGTAGATTCAGCCTCTGAATCAGCAATGGAACGCATAGCCACATCAATTTCAGCAACCACATGGTCAATCAAATCAGTCAACTAGAAACTTGGAGGAGATAATGAAATATATTCTAGCTAATCAAATATAATTGACTGCAGATGTAAAAAAATAGCAAATTGCCATGAGAAGCTTAGAGTTTCAATTGGGGCAGTTACAATAGACACTAAATACCAGGCCTCAAGATGGTTTGCCAGGAGATATAGAAAATCCAAAACAAGTAATGGTAAACACTTTGAAGAGTGGTAAGAAGCTGAATGAAAAACCTCTAAAGAAAACTAAAGAGGTAGATACAGAGCTTATTCCCCCATAGGTATCCAAAAAAAGTTGTTGAAAAGTTGAGAAAGCCTGAGTACTCAAAAGAAAAATTTGGTGAAGAAGTGGAGAAGCAAATATCACAACTCCCTTTCCCACACAAGTACAGAAAAGCAAAGGAGGATACATGTTTTAAGAAGTTCTTTGACACATTTAGAGAGCTTCACATTAACCTTTACCTTTTAGATATTTTGTAAGGTATGCCCAAGTACACTAAGTACTTGAAGGCTGTGGAAGCTACTAAGGTAAACTTGCAGAAAGTTGAAATAGTAGCACTCACTGAAGAGTGTAGCACTGTAATGACACAGAAAATTCCCAAAAAGCTTAAGGACCCAGGGAAGTTTACTCTCCCCATTCAGATTGGGAATAGTGACGTGGTCTACACGTTGAGTGATTTAGGGAAAAGTGTCAGCTTGATGCCTCTATGTTGGGCTTGGGAAAGCCAAGACTGAGCTCGATGC
This sequence comes from Capsicum annuum, assembly GCF_002878395.1. NCBI lineage: Eukaryota > Viridiplantae > Streptophyta > Magnoliopsida > Solanales > Solanaceae > Capsicum > Capsicum annuum. Next base: position 148,567,143 of record NC_061122.1, on the reverse strand, counting down.
TGCTACAGTTAGCAAATGGGAGCATAGCCCATCCCAAAAAAGTAATAAAGGATGTCCTCATAAAGGTTGGTAAATTCATTATTCCTACTGACTTTATTATTCTAAGTTTTCAGGCGGACGAACAGGTACCAATCATCTTGGGGTGTTCATTTATAGCAATAAGAGGAGCATTGATTGATGTGAGAGAGGGTATGCACATAATGAGGTCAGCAGATAAAGAGATAGTCTTCAAAGTATACAAACCGCTAAACACACTATCCATTATAAAGATCTGTGCATGATTACTATTATTAAAGAGGATAAGTATAGGTTGGTTAGTCTGCAAAAGCCTTCTTCGGACACCCTTATTGAGCACCCTAAGACACAACCACCTAAGCCTGACAAGATACAGATTGATAAGCCTAAAAAGGCTAAGGTTGAGGGAATTGTTGACCTTGAGAGTTCACATGCAAGAAGTTAGAAATGAATCAATCTGAGGAAAAAATGAAGGAATTTAGCTAAAGCCATAGTTAGGTCATCCCGCGATACTTAATCAGGCACTTCTTAGGAGGCAACGCAAGTTAAGTAGGTCTGTTTTCTTTTTGGTTTTTATTATTTACTTCACGTAGTTTTTATTTTGTTGAGTCACAGGTTGATGGAAAGTCTGAGTACCGTAAACCTGAGCTAAGGAGCATGGCAAATATGAAGTGTGGGGTCCATATACCCTCTTAATATATAAATATAGAGCATTTTTATCTCTACTTTTAAAGTAAACTTTAGGAACAAAGTAGATTTTTAAGTGTGGGCTGGGGAAATTTTCATTGTTAGGGTAAATTTAAAATTTTTTGTGTTAGGAATAAGTGGGATGTTCTTGTTGGTTCTATAAGTTGTTGCATGATGCAAGTGTTTTGTTTGTAAAAGCATGTTGATTGAGTGAATTACTACTTTTAAGACTCCTAGGCTCATGATTATGACTCTTTTACTTATTGGCTTAAAGTCAAATTTGTGCTATTATTTGGTTGAGTCTATGATGATCCTACGTGAGTTGAACATATGCCATATGCGTGTGAGGTATTGTATATTACTTGTTGCATGTGTTTTCTATAACTTGCTTGGTGTGTGTGCAAAGTGAAATAAATAGAATGGGCTTAGGATATGATATAGGCATTTCTTTGATAGCCTTGGTTTTTCTTTCTATTTGACCTACCCTTTGTGCTTAATCCTAGTAAGCCCCACTAAGCCTTTAGCTTTTTCTTTGGCAGCCTCATAAGTAGCCTAATCCCTTTTTAGATAGACTTTAACTTGATCCAAAGCTCCTAAACACTTAAGTATAAATTTAGTGAGTTAAGGAGTATGAAATTAAAGAAAGAAAAGCTGAAATTGAAGCCCCAAAGTGATAGTTATTGGTGTTCAAAAGAATTGTTATGTGTTGTGGAGGGGAATTGAGTAATGAAAAGAATAAAAATTTGTTCAAATTAAATAACTTGTGCATAGAATACTCCCACCATAGTGTTGAGAATGATCTTAATAAGATGGGGTGAAAAACAAAAAGGAATGGGGTAGACAAAAGTGGTGTAATTTGGTTGTTAGAGATTGGTTTTAACTAAATAAAGTGATGTATTAAAACTCTTTGGTAAGATAGTCACTATTAAGCCAAAATAGTTTCTACCCGGCCCTTAGCCTATATTATAACCTTTAAAGACCTATTTAATCCTAAGCTTAACATCCTGGTATTAGTGGAGCACTACACTAAGGGAAAGCTTATGGTTCATTATGTGTAACTTATGAATTTCTTGTGAGAGTGAGCAAAATTTGATTATTGTACCCAGTATGTTATAAATTATTTTTATGTGAGTGATTATAGGTAACTCTTTTGTTGTGACAGCATAAGTTTGAGGAATATGGGTGAGTTGTATGATGCCCTTGAGTGAGTAATAGGCATAAGTTTGCCACTTGTTGAGTTAATTCTTGAGGCTAGGATGTTTTGGATTAGTGTTCATGAGATTTCAATTGTGTATATAACTGCTCAGTGTAGAAAATTACACTCTATATAGTCAGTGTAGTACTAGCTTAAATGTCTTGCTTGTAGTAGAAGTGTAGAGTATCCTCAGTCCATGACGCTTGTAGTGAAGAGTTTTTCGAGGACAAACAAGGCTTTAAGTGTGGGGTGGTGATGTTGGGTGTATTTATGCACTGTAGTGCGGTTATCCTAGCTTATCTAGCCTTGTTTTAAGGACAATTCATGTGTGTATGTGTTAATAATGATATAAATATGCATATACATGTCCAAGTATGTGCTTACGATCTTTAAAGATGTTTTCACATGATTTTGGGTTCAAATTGGTTATTTAAAGTCTAGACAAGAAAACTAGTGTTCTAGCTTGAGTTACTAGTTCATCGTCTTGAATATTGTATTGTTTTGAGCTTTAATTTGGGGTGTGTAATGTCATCGATGGCGTGGTGAGTTTATTATGATGATACATGAAGGATATAGAAGCTTCAAATCAAGTGGAAACATCACACAAAGGCTTGTAGTGATTAACGAGATCATAGGACACAATGTGATGAGAATATGATGCCTGGGAGCTCAAGATCGTGTTGCGGTAAAGGTCGAAACGACAATTGTCAATTTTCAATAGCTCAACGCAATTATTATGTGTCGCAGGCTTATAGTGATGAGGACAATAACGCGATGCGATGAAGTACAAAAGCGAGATAATTTTTCCGCAACTATAAAAAGAACACGTGAGATCAATTAAAATATCTTTGGACATCTTAGGATTAGAGAGGAGGCGGTTGCACACAAAAATCAATGATGTAGTTATAATGTCCAAGTTACGTAAATAGTTAGAGGTTGGAAGACCATAATCATGCAATTAAACCTTCGAATCAACAACCAAGATAAGCAAGTTAACGAACAAAGTTCAATAACCTAGTATGATTATTCGAAGTGCTTTACCCTGGATTTCTCCTATTGATTGTCTCAAGACATTTATTTTATGCATTGCTTCCTTTACTTTAGTTTACAAATATTCAAAACTTTAGTTTGGTTATGCTTGTAATAGATTGATCTAAATTGTAAATTGAAATCAAATAGTTGTCAGAACAAGTCCCTATAGGATCGATATTCGGCTTTCTTGATGTCCACTATATTACTTGGCAGATCACGTACACTTGCATGTGTGCTTGGGAACTATCAATTCACCCTTATATTAGTGTTTTTTTCCTCTTCCCATCATGCTTATAGGGACTTGATTGGGTTTATTTCTTCTTGTTGTGCCTTCTGGGCTTGTGGGGGGACAGTTAGGTTATAGCTAGCCTTTTATTATCACTCTCGAATTTTTGCTTTCTACTTATCGTAATTTCTAAGTATATCCTGTTATTTCAATTTCTACCCTTATTTATTAACTCAGGTTTACATACTTACACTTTATTTGTTCTTTTATAGTAATTTATCTAGTTTGCCTATGATGCCTTTAGAAGAGTCGGATCATTTTGATCAACTTTTGTGTAATGGAGGTATACCTCTACCTAAACGGGCTATATCAAAAATGAGATTGGATTAATTTACCTTTGATTCAAATCAACATAGTACGTATAAGTACCACAATCCTAATTTTGCCAAGGTTAAACAAAATATGGTCGACCTATGGACTCTAAAGGAATTATATTTTTCACAAAGCCTCCACCTAATTTTTTAAGAAAAATAATAAAACCTATTTAATTATTAGCATGTATGACTTTTGTTCCAGTCTACGAAAATTGATTTAGCTTCTAGGTAAAGGTTCAAATTATTTCAAAGGAAAGGGGTTAGGCACCCTTCAGAATCCACAAATGTGGTACCCAGCTAGACTGAATTTTTCAAAGAGGGAGGAAGTAAAAAAGTAACATTTTGAAAAATATAAATATTTAAAATAATGTAAAAGATGTATGTACATTAAATATATAAATAAATCTATTGTTATAAAATATATAAAATATATGTATAAAAATGTACAAAGTATGTGTGAAAAGGATAATGTAAGGAAAAAAAGTACATTTTATATGCTATAAAAGGGAAAAGTATTTTGCAAATGGTACTTTTTACTCTACCAAAATAACGGGGAGAAAAATAAAGATTTATTTAAGAAGAAAATATTGTACTATATTTATAATGCAAATATAGGAACAAATTGATCAAATATCTAAATTAATTTAATTTCTTTATGTAGATATTAAAGGCCTAAGTTTTCTCTAAATGTATATTAATGAATATGTAAGTAAAATATATTCCCTCCAGACACTCCAAAAAGTAAAATATTCACTATACTTTTATCTTTATATACAATCATACGAATGAGAAATAAATACAAACATAGAGCTCGAATTTTCTTTTAAATACCACTTTGAAGTGTGTTACCAAGATATATGTAACACCCCGAGAGTACACCCTGGGTGTCACACGGTGCTTATGACCCCGAAGGACCACAAGCTAACTCATGACTAGTACCTGCTATGAGCACTAAATAGTAATCATTAAACATATGCAGAAGTAAAACTGAAAATGCCATAAGGTTCGTAATACTGAAAAAAAACAAGACTGAGTACATCTGTGGAATAGCTGCTGATTGAAAGTGTCTGAAAGCCTCTAGTTGAATGACTGGGAAGTTGAAGGGACATGTCCCCAACTAACTCTAACTAACTACTGGACTAAAGTACTAAAATAAACATAATCGTCCCTCGAAATATGAGGACTCACCACTGCTGATGCGCTGGAATGTCTAAGTACAGTCGAGAACCTGAATATCTGAACCTATGATATGATACATTATAGCACAAGACATGAGTATGCGGTTAGTACTTTGAATGTAGTGGTATGCTAGATGAGGTTAGGCTGATATACATGGTTTTATGTGTATGAATAACAACCTACTGAATGAATAGCACGAGATAACTGGATATGCATGCGTGAATGCTATAAAATCTGAGAATGCATGACCAAGCATATAACATGATTCTAAAATAGTCTGTAAACTAAAATACTAAAATCTGATAACTAAATAACTAAGCAAAATTGAACTGAGTTCTGAACTGAATACTAAAACTGAGACTAGGAGAGGTATCATCTAACCGACAGCCCCAAAGCTGAGCTGATCGGGGTCCAACCTGTAACCCCAGCTGGAAGGGTGCCAGTATCATACCATGGGTACTAACAATGGTTGTGGAGTTAGTCCTAATCTAGCCAGTGATCCCTTAGAGTGTCAGTCCTAAAATGTCGGGTGACATCTCATAACCTACGCTGGCTACATAGTTTTGAAAGTTAGGGATTACTTCTAAGGACCCAGTCCTAGCTGATGGGTGAGACCCCATCCCTAGGCTTGCTTGGTGCTGAATCCTACTCCCAACTGAAAAATAATGAATACTAGACTGATCTAGGTTTAACTATTTATGGTAACTGACTGAACTGATAACGCTTATAACTATTATGAAACCATTTTGTAGATACTAAAAAACTAGGTAAGCAGCTAAATTTTGGGTATTCAAAACCCCCAGTACTCAATGGAAATAACAACAAAATCATACTAAAACTTTAAGGACATGATAGGTAGTCATTATTCAAATCCCATTCTTTGAGGCATTTCATCAAACACATGTAAGGCATAGCTTAAGCATGGGAATAATTTTAAACATGTAGTAATACCATGATTTCAATACTAAAATCACCAAAAGATCACAACGCACAATTCATTCACTTAAACATTTTGTCAAACACTTAGGAGGCATAACCTTGTACACGGGAATGAACAACATGTTAATGCATCATGACTACAATAATCAATTCACAATTCAAGGGTTTGACATGAGATCTACATCAACCAACATACTCATTGATCTATTTTACATGAAACTAATATTTTCTTAACTTGAAACTCAAATAAAAACACATACATGGACATAATTGAATATAAATCATGGGAAACTCATAGTTTGAATTTAAAATTGGTTCTTGGACTCCTAGGGTGGAAGGGACCCAAGGATGAACATCTAACATACTTGAGTAGTTGAATTCGTGAGAATTTTTGGTGATTTCTTGAGATTTGGATTTGAACTTTGATGAACCTAGGGTTTGCTCTTGACAGAATTTTGTGAAATAATGAGTGAATTTGCCTTTTGAAAGCTTAATTTCATGTTATAGGTGAGGTAAAGTAAGAGGAAAATGACCCAATTACCCCACAACCCATAATCATTAACCAAAATACTCTAAGTGATGTTTCAGCCGATGCATCGCGTAGATGGTGTCGACGTGATTACCAACGTACTGTATCTATAGTGACGACACGATGCATCCTGATCATGTTGGATCACTGTTTTGGTCATCCAAACAAGTCTCAAATGATGTTCAAAAATTCCAAAACTTACTTGAGATGTCCTACAGATAACCTTGATCATGAATCAATTTAAAAATCGACAATCTAAGGTCGAAAAGATCGTAAATGAAATCATTAAAATATTGAGGACAAAAATAAGACTAAGTCTTAACACTTAGCTAAATTTGGTAAGTATTGGACCCTCATCGCATGCAATATAAGACTGAAATGGACTAGGATTTTCACGGGTTCTTACAATATGTATAAACACTTAATAGAAAATATTAAGAATGAACAAATAATCATGAAAATTATGTGTACACATACGTATATGTAGATGTATTTATAAAAAATATAATTTTATTATAAAGTGGGCTCAAATTAAGTTGTAGATGTGTCATGACTACAAAATGGTTGCTTGATTTATTGGTCATCCTAAATAGCCTTGCCAAGATACAAATCATAAAATGTTATTGTGATACTATAAAGATTTTGTCATCGCCCAAATTAATTTATTTTTTGTTATATATTTGTATTTATGATGTCCATCTTTTATTTGGGAAAGCCTCAAAAACCGACAAAAGTTTCTTAATTAGCCAAATAGTGTAGTATTTGTTTGGTATCAGTGTAATAAGTGACTAAGTAATAAAGTACAAAATATCCAAAACAATCCAAAAATTAACCAAACAGTATCAAAATAGAAGCATCTCCAAAGTAAATTTTTGGGTGAAAATCGATCCTAAATTAACAAAATAGTTCGTACAATAACAGAAAGTGTAGCAGCAACGTATCAATGAAAAAGGTAGCCAAAAATAGAGCAAGATCATAGAAACAAATACTAAATAGCAGCAAGAAAAAACTTAGCAAAAGAAAAATATAAATGCAATCAACAAAGTCAAGAAAAATAGGAAAATAGTGGAGCCTCATCGATTTTAATTAAACTTCATTGGAGAACGAGCAACTCTGGCTAGATCTGTGTAGATTCTAGATCAACATAATATTAAAAATTATAATAATTTAAAAAATAGAGGCATCATTACAACAATGGTGGCAGCGGCATTGCTTCAACGATAATCACCAGAGAAATACCAAAAAGATAAAGTATGGCTAGATCTTGCCCTTTCTTTTTCAAACAATAGTGATGGATGAGGGAAAGGCAGTGTGGCAGCTTCTGGAGGTGATTCTCCAATCATCACCTCCAATGAGAGGCAATGAGAAAGAGAAAAGAAAGATGGGGAGGGGCGGCCAGTGGTGGTAATGATAGGGTTGTTCACCGATCATCTCCTTTGGTGAAGTAGATACGGTATGGCGGAATGAGAGAGGGAAATCATTGAGAGAGGTTCAAGATATGAGATAAAAAAGAGCAAAAAATCTTATTTTCTGTGGGTGTATATGCGTGAGTGTGCATGTGTGTGTGTAAGAAAAAGAATTTACCCCTTCCTCACTATTTATAATATAAAATGGCACCCTTATTAACCAAAAGATAAAGGAATTTCCCCCTTTTTTTCTTTTAGAACATCTTTTAGTCCTTAAGTTATTAACTGAAGGATTTTTCATCCTTTTGTCCAACAGGTAAAGTTATTATTCAAAGGATAGTTTCATTGTGTAGTCTTGTCAAATGTGACAAGACCTTAAACTATTACTCTGTGTATTAAAACTATTGATCCGACTTATTATTTGTGAAACTTATTATTTGTGAACCATATTAAACAATGTGCAAATATAGGTATCAATATGTAATTACAGAAAAATATAAAAAAATTAAAAATCTAATTAACTTGAAAATATGATACATTATAAATTGTAAAAAATATAATGTCATGTCGTGTACGTGTGCAGATGATTGCGAAAATATTAAAAATAATAATAAATTGATAGAATTTCTAATATATGGGAAATTATCAATAAATAATGTAAATTAAAAAAATATATCAATAAATTGATAAAATCCTAAAGTAAGAATGATCATCAATAATTTTTTAACAGTTGCAAAAAATATGTGAAATTATATTTCGTGCCTTTTAACGATCAAAAAGTCTGAAAAAGTTAATTTTAAGCACAGAGAGACAAAATTGAGTGTCCACACCTATTGAGTGCCTGTATTTTGGTACTCATACTACATTTTTACATTAGTTTCCTGATGCAGATCCTAGTATGAGTTATCGTTATTGAAAATATCCTCGGACTATGCTGTTGTTTGGAGATATGGTGAGGTTTCAGAGTTTAGAGTTGAACCTCGTCCTTCTATTTTTTTTTGATAGTCTTGTTTTGTATATTCAGAGACGATGATCTATATTCTAATAGTGTCTAGTACTCTTTTTTTCTTAGTGGATCTTGTACTGGTCTTACTAGGTCTTAGAGGATTATTTTTGATATTTTGTCCTCTTCCCCCTCTTGTATAGCATGAATAAATGTATATATCTTTATTCTCGTAGCTTATTATCGTATTTATTTCTTTGCCTTTCACCGATTATATCATTACTAACTATTCTGAGCTACGGTTTGGCTTATCTATAGGCGGGCTAAAGTAGGTTTCATCATGACTCTAAAAAGTAGGTCGTGACAGCTTCATTGCTTCAGGGATTACTATTGAACACCTTAGCCTAGGTTTAGGTAGTTGGCTTGCCTTATGTTAGGTTCTTCAGGGAATTGTGGTTGTATAATCAATTCATTGAGTTTGTTTACCCTAGGTAGAGAGTTTTAAAGGCTTGAAAGTCAGGAATATGCTAGGATAAGGTTGTGTTTTTTTATAGTGTCCTTTCTATGGTGAAATAGCCCTTATTTATGGTGGTACTTGTTATTCGAGCTAAATATTGGTTAATCAACTGATTCTTGTATTTTATTCATATATGTTATTCTTGGATATTCATGGTATATGGTTGATTTGGTTTTAAAACACTGTTTTGTATTTTAAAAAGTAATTTTGAGAGATTTTATCTATACATTTGTTTTCAGAAGGGGAAAATGGATCATTTTAATCCCGATTTGATTCTAGGCACTTGTTATGCTTCGGTTTACTTGTAGTTTGAGTCTGGAACGTATTTATTTTTTATTATCACTTAGAAGATCTATTCTAGTCTGAATAGTGTATACGATGTTGCAAATCCCCCATTAGGTCTTACTTTGCAAGCCACGAATGTTGAAGGAGGGGTATACAATATTGCTGAACATGGCATTTGTTTCATTTTTACATGATCTCCATTAGCACGCATCTATTCGTATGCACTGCTTGTAGCTAGTATTGTTTGTTATTTGTACCTATCGTGCTTATGGAGACCGATTGGATTATATTATCTATTGTTTGTGCATTTTAGGTTTATGAATCTGATTAGATTGTAGCTAAATTATTATTATATATTTTGAAGTAGTCTACTTACTTACATTTTTCTCGATTGTCCAGATATGCCCTGTCTTTTCATTTTCTAGCCCTATCATATTTAGTTTTAGGTTATATTCATATTTATATCTTATCTGAGCTCAGTTGACCTATGGTGCCTACTGGGTACAGTATATTTTAATACTAATACTACATTTTTGCATTTTTTTTCCTAATGCAGATCTTAGTATATGAGTTATCATTGTTGACGTCCACCTCGTGTAAAGCTATTTTGACCAGGGATTTTGGATGAGCTATTTACGATCAAAATTGTTCCATCTCTCTCTGCTTTTACACCGGTCTTTATTTTGTATATTCAGAGATAGTTCAGTACTTATTGTGTCTATGGAGTACTCCTTATGTATGAAGTAGTTCTTGCACTAACTAATATCAGGTCTTAGGGATTATTTGTATACTTAATTTCCTTCACTCTCTATGTGTAATATATATGTATACGCCTATTACCTATGTTTTGTTTACATATTTGGCATGAATGCCTTATGATTTGTTCTCTAAGTTTATTTGCCTGTTACCTACCATTTCGGAATATGAGATTCGACTTACCTACAACTAGGTTATATAGGTGCTATCATGATTGGATTTAAATAGTAATATCTAGTTATGGTTATTCAAATTCATTCAATAATCAAATCTATTTATCCAAAAGTCAACTTTAGAAATATATTAAAATAATTAACATATTAGATACTCACTAATAAGGTATGAAGGAGAGAACCTAGTTAATAATATGAATACTTCTTTTTAAGATATTTTTCAACTGAACATTAGTTAGATATGATAGATAATGATTATATTGCCAACTAAAACTATATTATTAATTAAATATAGGCCAAATACTTAAACGACCATTCAAATTTGACTCCAAATTTCATTTTAGTATCATAATTATAATCAGTTCTACAAACACAATTAGTTGAAATGGCAAAAAAAAATATTGTATGATATTTAATGTGTTTACAAGTATGACATTATGCTTTTCTTTTCTTTTTAAAAAATCATATTCTAAAGGATCAATATTACCATTAATTACCTCTATTACTATTGTTCTTTTGCTATTACTATCTCCATTCTCCTTCATCGTTGTCACGATTCAAAATAGGTGCTATTACTGTCTCCATTCTCCTTCATTGTTGTCACGATTCAAAATAGGCACGTTATGTCACCTGTTGTAACCTCCGAACAAGTAAGTCTAACCCAACCCAAAAAATATGAAATAAGGAAAGAGAAAATAAAATGAAGCAATAGCATAATCCCAAATTTATAAAATAAGACACAAGTCTCAAAAATACATCTCAGGATTGGTCGTCATTAGTACAAGCCTCTAATACAAATTCGGATTAAGAATAGTCATCTAAATATCTTGGATGGAAATAAAACATAAGACATAGGTAGAGAAATTCGAGAAATTTCGAAGTCCATCATCCACTACCTCAATCTTCACGATATTAATACTAAAGAAGAAAATCTACAAGTTGCTACTCAATCCAATACCTACACAGGGTGCATAAAACAAGAAACAGAAAATAAAAGCAAGGATAAGTACAAAAACACATGTACTCAGCAAGCATCATCAATAATCGATCCTAATCCAAAGTGATAATAAGAACCACCACCACAAATACCTAACTAAAACACCTTGGTTTATGGACCTTAGAAAATTTCCTTGATTTCTGGTTTCTAGGTAAAATACGATTTAGGGGATCGATTCTTACACTTGGATACGGGTGGTATGATCCAGTCGTATGCTGACCAATGTTGGTTGGTGGGATGGATTTAGTTACTGAAATGGGTATGACTTGGTGGTACAAGTCGTACTAGTGGATACGGGTTGTTTGGTTCCTTCACTTAACCTTAGACTTGGTAAATTAAGTTGGATATGAGTACGAGTGGACCGTAAGCCAGGGTACGAGTTGTAACCAGGACTCGTATGGTGGTCAGTGTTCAAACCTCCTAGATTCTATTCTGCCAAGGGTACGATTTATGGGTACTAGTTGTGCACTTAAATGCAACTTGGGTTTAGGTGTCTCGTACCTTGGACAGTGTTAGGTCCAAGGGAGAAATCCTAGTGTAAGAGAGGTGGGTACCATTCGTACAGGATGTGTATGACTCGTAAGGGTTAGTTGTACCTTATGACGAGAATTTAATGCAGTTTAAGTGACTGTAATCTGGATATTTCCCCACTTATCCTAATAAGGTCTTGTGACTTATATTGCACTTGGAAGGTTATTTTTCCTATTATTCTATTCTTAAATACTCAAAAAAACACTCTTAAATACTCTCTAGAGTTCTTGGGAAAAGGAAGCTAGGGTTTCATCTTAAGGAGTAAACTGGGGTTTGTCTTGGTGATTCTTTCCTTCATCATCTTAGTTTAAGGCATGTTCTCCTCCCTCATTGTGAGTTCCAACTAAAGGCACAATTTTATACAATGCTTTTATGATTTGAATGTTGTATGATTTTGGGTTTTCAAATATATGACGCGGCCCGAATCGAGGCCTTGTTGTAATGGGCATCCCAAGTCTAACCAAGATCAGGGACCGCCTCCTTAACCCAACCACCTCATACAGCCTTGAATGAGCTGAATTTCGAGCATATAACAAGATTGTGCAATGCTCTCATGAAGACTATGGATAGAGTCACAACCATCACCGACCCAACCGAGTCTAACCATACCAAATAAACCATCCATACCATACCTTTTATAAAATATCAAACATAATATGATAATCAAACCCAAAATGCAATACGATGGAACAACCAACAATATCATCCAATTATATCAGCCCTAACACCAATGCCAATGCTAAGGCCGACACCAATATCGATCCTGTCCATACCAACCCCCAGAAGTACCAAAAAGCCTCTATCCAAAAGAATAAAAATATCTAATTGGGATATGCCCCCAACCATGACAAAAACCAATATCCAAAAAGAAAGTAAGAATTCTGAGAATGCCCAACATAAAATGATGCATTTTGAAAGGATGGAAGATCACCACTTCAGTCCTATAATCTATCCCTAAATAAAGTACTATGAAGGAGGATTAAAGTAATGCTAGTTATCAAAACAAAGTGAAAACCATCCAATGAAAACATCATACATATATATAAGTACTGGGAAAAGGGACCGGGTTTAACATGTCATTTAAAACCTTTACCTGGATTGTGTAGCTTAGTCGTCCTACCACCCACGGGCCATATGGGTTCAGCTCCCGCTACTAAAAAGGTCCCAGTGCGTGTACCCGCACGACTAGAAAATGTCCCTGGGATGACTTGTACATCCCTCTAATATAGATGTGACACTCTCATGTGGCCATTGAAGACCCTTCATATCGGCTAATATGAGTTTTCAATTTTGACCCTACGGGACCGCCACCTTCCACGACTTAGGTTACACTTCCCGCCATTAATGCCCAATTAAAACCAAGTCCAAATAATCCAATTATCCTTTCATTAACCAAGTCTATTTAATAACCCAGTGGTATCGCCATACCACCATACTTGCAAGCATTATCCATAGCCAAACCATTTAGATTAAGAGGACATTCAAGTAACCTATCATTAGTCATATTAAACCTCTTAGGAGACTACCATGTTCTCCACAAGCATAACCAATTATCCATTAACCTTTGTAAACCATTGAAAAACATTTACGGTTTCATATATAAGATGAAAATAGGCAAGAGTTCCATTAAAATAAGTCTATGCAATGAACATATCTTTATATGCATTTTATCAAACACGTTGGGGGCATAATATAACCAAAACTAAATTCCATTACCATTAAACCATTACCATGCAATTCAACTATCCAAAACCGTTTTTAATACATAGGAAACATATTTAAAATTATGGAAAATCATAACCAATCATTTAACATCAAAACCCCCAAATCAATAGTTGAAAACCATAATCATGCAAGAAAAAACCTTGAAATAAACCATATAACCATGAATTTAATTGAAATTAAAATTAGGGAAGATAATCATGCCTTAAACTAAGAAGATTGATTTAAAGAATTCACCAAGACTAGTCCCAAAGTAATTCCTTAGTTGAAACCCTAGCTCTTTACCCCAAAAGCTCTTGAGAGAATTATGATACGTTTAGGAAGAGTTTCTAAGTGTTTAATAGTAAAATAATAGGGTAAATAACCTTTTAAGTGTATTATAAGTTGTGGGTCCTTGTTAGGGTAAGTAGGAAAATGTTCAGAATGCCCCCACTTAAATCTCATAAAAACCCGACACAGGGTAATGACTGACCTTCTTACGAGTCATAACCTCCCTTATGGTTGGTACCCACTCGATTGTAATCAAGCCTCAACCATGGATCAGACACTGTCCAGTATACGACTCATCCAACCAAGTCATAACCTCAGTATATGATTTGTACCTATGATCTATATCCCTAGCAGAATGCAACACCAGGAGGATCAAACATTGTCCACCTTACGAGTCACCTATACAACTCATACTCAACCATACGACACTCACCCCTAAGTCATATCTATTTTAGTGACCAAAAAAAATCCCACCAATTAATACCGGTCAACTTACGATAGGACTTCACCCCTCGTACCTGATTTACCCAAATTATACCTCTCTTGCGAGAGAGTAAGCGGTCATTGTCAAATATATAACACAACTAGGTTGGGGTCAAATCCCACAGGGAATACTGTGTGCACTAAGTATTGTGGTTGTTACTAGACTATTGATCAAAGGTTTCGATAAAAGGGAAGGTTTAGGTTTGTAAATTTTATCTCGTTATTTGTAATAGAAAGTGTTCCAGACAGTGATTCTTATTGCAAATAGTAATTCAATGGGAATAGACAAACTAGAGTTATGGTTACCAAGATGTTCAAGAATCTAGGGTTGTGAACTATTTTAAATTTCCAATTAATCACTACAATTGCAAGAGTTATTGAATCCTACAATTTACCCATTTGTTTCTCAACCTAAATGAGTAGATTATTCTTCAATTCTCTCAAACTTAAAGAATACGCTAACTTATCCAATTTTTCTCGCATATGGGTTGACCAAGCTAAGGCATCAACCCTTAACCCAAACGTTAAAGCCTCTAGATCCCATGTAAACCTCTTCTTTTCCCAACAAACACTTTTTCATTTGAACAAGTGTTTCTCTTGGGATCACCCTTCAAGTTTACAACTAAGAAAGGTCATTATTGTGAAGAAGGGTTTATAAAACTTTAGTTAATCATGGAAATCAAACGTTTTCAAAACCCCAATAAGATTTTCACATTAAGGCTCTCATAACCCTAGTTATGAGTGCTTAACCACACATTTTCATAGAAAAACAAGAAGAAGTCATTGTATTTCTCATAAATAAATTCTTACAAGAAATTCAAGGTTTTTTTTTGAATCTTCAAAAGAAAAATATGAATAATATGCTTAGATCCACAATTCTAGCTATTTCATAGAGAACATTCCTTACAATAATGTTCTGAGTTGGAAATATATGATAAAATATGCCTAAATAAAACCTAAACTAGGTATTTATATGTTCCCAGGTGCAAAGTATTTAAAATTTAAACTTAGAAAAAGTCGCATCTAAGTTGACGGTCACATCGATGGTCCGTCAGTCAACTGACGGTCCATTGAGTGAATCTTCATTGACAGGCTCGGAATTCCATGTTCTAGATAAGGTTTGACAGCCAACTCCGCAGTCCGGCACTGGTCTGATAGCCCATCGCATGGGCCGTCACTTGATCCTCAAAATCATTAGGTTTTTTTAAGGCTGACGGCCAAGTTGGCGGTCCGTCGGAGATGTGATGGTTTGCCACTTAGACCATCACAGAGTCCACTCAATTTCTTCTTTCTATTTTGGTCTAACGGTCACCCTGGCGGTCCGTCGCTTGTCTGAGAGTCCGCCGATTTGCCCGTCAGAGGCCTTTTTTTGTTTTTTTTTCATATTTTTCTTCTAGATAACTCCATAACCTAAAAACACTAAAATCCAATATTAAATACAACAGTAGTTTATTGAAAACATACAATTATCTCTTGAAAAAAATGTAAAATATTTCATCAAAAACAGGAACATCAACATCCTCAACTTAAGATAATTGTTTGTCCTCAAGCAACTCAGCACCAAATTGCATACATGAATAACACAAGGATAGGAAATCGACTATTGAAAAAGACTCCACACAACCATTCACTTGTCATCTTACTCATATGGACTTAACACATCAGGATCTATAATCAGCATTGATTATAATACAGCACACACAAAAACATGGATATCATATCCCACAGAGATCAACAAACTAAGTGTAACTCAAGTTGCCCTCACAACCAATTAAATCCACCACTCATTATAATTTGTGGATACAAAGTAAAACTCGCACACTCATTAGAGAAGTTACAAACATAGTGTTTATACCCATAGGCTTGCCCTTATCATCTAACACTCCCTTGTAGCTGATTTGACAAGATCAAGTAGGTTTTTTATAGGCTTGTAATGAGGCTTCAGGCTAGGTAGGGAAGGAATTTTGGGAAAAGTGACTCAATATTATGATTTAACTCTCTTTTCCCTTGAATTCTACCTACTACGGCCACTGCTTTACTAACTCACTTACCCATCTCTCATTCATTCACACTTTACCATAATACCTCTTTTTCTCTCTCTATATATATAAGCATCAGCCACCCTCAACTTATGTTGATGCATTCAATCAAGGTGCACAATGTCTTGAATAGACTAGGGCCAGATGCTTTAAACTAAGCTCTAAATCAACTTTCTATTAGACAACTAACATTTTGACAATAGCCACCCTCAACTTAGGTGTTTTACCTAAGTTTGGATACACAATGTCCAATATTGGACCACGGCCAGAGTTAGGTGTTAACAACCTAAAGAGAGTTAATTAGAGTTATTGATGATGAAGAAAAGTTACTACAAGCTCAAAGAAGGGTTCAAAAATGGAAAAATCTTTTTGGTGGGGTTAATTATTTTGGCTAAGTGGACTAAAAGTACAAGGAGGCCTACTATCACTTCTAATTTCATCAACCACAAAACAACATCAATGAACCAGGCAATTTTTAGGTACTACACTATGCAAGAACTAACACAAATACTCGCACACACAGGCAACTGAGTCAAACTCATTCTACTGTTCTAAAGATTTCCATCATATATCATGCAAATATTACATGTTAATCCCAATTACAGATTCACTAAAGGTTTCTCACATATGCTAGAAGACAGAAATAAACGGTCACACAAACATGTTCATATCCTTATGCCAGCATCATTCATCATCCATATACACAATAAGTTGCTAAAATAAAAGACACTTTTATAAATAAGCATTAACAAATAGATATTTACATCATAACCTAAGAAAATAAAATGCAATCCTAAGCATCCCGGTTCTCCTAAAATAACATACGGGAGAAAAAGAACATCGGCAACAAAAACCCCTGTGGTACAAGTACACCCCTTCACACACATATAAAAATACATGCTTTGTCCTTAAATGCATAAAATTAAAGTACAAAGAAGGAGAAATACTTGTAATGCCTCTTATTCATCTGAGGCATCTATGAAATATAGTGAGGCTCCAGTGTC
The DNA here is from genome assembly GCF_002878395.1 of Capsicum annuum. Classification (NCBI taxonomy): domain Eukaryota; kingdom Viridiplantae; phylum Streptophyta; class Magnoliopsida; order Solanales; family Solanaceae; genus Capsicum; species Capsicum annuum. Next base: position 148,549,841 of record NC_061122.1, on the reverse strand, counting down.
CTCACTTGTTGCAATGTTAACCCCCATGGTGATGGAGGTACACATAAACTCATCCTCTGGAATTAGAGGGATCACATCCCAAACAATGTCTGAACTGTCCCCTCTAGCTGGGGCAAAACTAGTAGATATACCAGTAGCTTCATCTTCCACTTTCTTTCTTCTTATCTCTTCTTATCTTCTCGACCTTTTTGTAGATTTGTTAAAGTCATACTGCTCTCTTTCTCCACGTGTCATTGCTTCTCTCTTTCTTCTCCTAGCAACTTTTCTTTCTGCATACTCATCAACTTGGTTCTTTCTTTTATCTTTCAATGGCTTTCTTATCAAATTAATGATTCTTTTATCATCATCACTCATCACCAGGAATGGGTCAAAAATAGGCTACTGAGATTGCCTGCTCTTCAACTCTGCTATGTCAGCTTGTGCCTATTTAAACTCTACCATGAACTTGGCCAGGTCTAGAACGGATATTGTATATAATATTTTGTTGATACGTTCTTCCATATGGTCCATCCTCAACTGAATATTTTGGAATGGACGAATTATTTCTGCAATAATTTGATCAACAAATGGCTTGAACTGTGAATCCAGTGTGTCCAACTATTTCTGAAACTTCTTCTGTAGCTTCATCGACTTTGTAAAGTTCTCCTGCGTTAGCCTATATTCTACAAACTATGTCCTACACTTAGGTGGTGCAGACCGTAACCCTATAGAGGTACTTGGTAGTACATACTCAGGTGGCACATATATAGTGATGGGAAATAGAATATCTGAAGAAATTTCTGAGGTATTCAGGGCTGGTGCAGACTGAATCTGGTAGGTTGGAGGCTTGGTGACCCTCATCTCCAACTTTGAGTTATCTTTTGATTTCTTAATGTCATGTTTATGTATATCCTAAACTGTATTATAAACCCCCCGAATCAAAGGCATACGTACTTGCTTGCATAACTCCATGACCAAACAAGGGAATGGTAGTGCACTTACCACTTTATGAGCCCTCACAAATATTTCATCAGAAATAATCTGGCTGAAATTGATTTTCAACCTTGAGATCAAACTAGCAACAAGCACAGCCCTGTGACTATCCAAGTTTGCATCACCTCTTATTGGCATCAATCTCAATCGAACCACAGCCCACCAAAACTTAGCTCTGAACCTAAGGAAAAACTTTGCTATGCGCTCATGTGGGTTTGTTTCCCAGAAAGGATTTCCATCATCAATCAAAAACCTAGCCGACTAAGGTCTCTGAGTAGATGTGGAGGTTAGCCAGTACTCAAGATCAGGAACAGTAGGTGAAGCTTTGTAGTCAAGCCCAAACAGCATCCTATTGATTGTTTGGGTTGAGATGTTGATGTCAACTTCTCAGACTGGGACTGACTCCCTATTTGTCAAGTCTGAAAGCTTCATCCCCTTTGGACAATCCTTCTCTATCAGCACTAAATAATTACCAAAGAATTCTCTTACCAGATTCAGCTGATATGAACCAGGTGGCTTGCTCATCCAAGCCAACTCGTACTTATTGAACCGACGCTCTAGTTTGGGATACTCATGTAGCTCATTTGTCACTATCTGGTATACCTCAGAGAATGGACATTTGATTACCCTACTTGCTATCGGTGCCAATCCATCATAGAATTTATCTCTTGCTTTCTTGAGTTTCCATCTAACTGCATCCCTTATTTGAGGATCTTTATGTTTAATCACATTGGCATCCTTAGGTTCAGTATCCACATCATCCGTTTCATTTTGTATCTCCAAATTAGTAGCCTCAGTTTAGGCCACAATTAGCTTAGGATGAGATGTCTCAACCGTTGCCTCATTGGGGCTCGAGCTAGTACTATTGGTGCTGCTCTTACTCTTCTCTTCAGATTGGGAGAGTGTAGGAAGTGTCCTGTCTCTTTGCCTAGTATTGAAGGTTGGTGCCTCCTCACTCCTGGTGGGTTCGGCTTATTCTCGTGCTCGGCCACCATCTTTGGTCAATGGAAGTTTTACGTGCCATAATACCTGGAAAAAGTACAAGGAATCAGTTGAAAAATCAAAAAGAAGGAAAATAGTTGAAAAATTAGCTTGACGGTCATCCCAACGGTCCGTCAATGCTGTGACAGTCTGCCGGACTGGCCGTCAGCTTTAGGCAGTATGCTCTAATTTATAAGAGGCTTGCGATGGTCTAACTGGTGGTCCGTCGGGTTACTGATGGTCCACCAAGTTATTTGTTGCAGCTTATCCAATGAGCACAAATATTTATTTCCTTTCGACGATTCACCTGACGGTCCGTCGCAAGTACGATGGTCCAACAAGGTGTCTGTCAGCCTCAGTTTTTAGTTTCAAACTTCATTTTGATATTTTATTGAGCACCTAACATACTTCACTCTATTTTCATCATAACATGTATATCAATTTAGCATTCAAGTACAAATTTGGCTAGTTTAATCTCATGGGTTATTCAGACTTCACCCATCACATAGTATACCAGAGTTTTAACAATCAAAATATTAACAACAAGGCAAAAGAAGAGAATAAGGTGAAATTCTTTATCAACCAACAACTAATTTACTTTACCCTTTATAATTCAAAGAAGTGAGATAAGTTAATGATCATACCTTGGTAGCACAGTAACTTCACTCTTCTCTCTTACAAATGCAGAAACAATAAAAAGTTAAAGACTTTGTAAATGATTTATAGCTTTTGTTTTAATAAGGGAAAGAAAGAGATGGTGGTGCTTAAATAGGAGAGAAAAAAAAGTCTCAGAAGGGGATAACTGAGAATAGGTTCTTTGAATACAAATGAAGTTAAATAGTTGGGGGATTTGAATAGGTAGCAATGTATGTAACCGCCTTTTTTTATCTGTTTAAAAATATTTGGGTCTGGTACAGAGAATTTAAATAGGCCTTAAAAGTGACCTGACCCGACCCTCCAGACTAGGGTTTAATTGAAGGTCGATCCGATGATCCGTTAGATGTCCAACAATCTGCCAGGTCAACTGTCGACACTTACCAGAAATATATATTCCAAGTATTTCTGCAATGGTAAGACTGACGGTCTGTTTATGCTATGACGGTCCATCGATCTGTCTGTTAGCATGATCAAACAACTTCAAAATTTAGCTTCCGGTTAATGGGTTGTCCGATGGTCCGTCGGTCCCTTGATGGTCCACTAACTGGATCATCAAGCTTAATCTAGAATGTTCATTTTTTTACCATGACTTTGACGGGTCCAGCAGCGGTTAATCGAGCCTGCGACGGTCATCAGTCTCTCCATCGACCCTCTATCAGCTATGAAACTCTTTTCTTTCTGCATTTTCAGTCCCTGCACACTTCACAAACACATCAGATTTCACAAAAACAACAAATAAATTCTAACTACAATTATAACAATACTTGGTGGATTGCCTCCCACTAGCGCATGATTTAATGTCGTAGCACGACGCAGTTATCTCGATTACTCAGACTTCATCGAGATAGATAGTAGTTATGCACTTTATCGAATCTATTGGACCGATATACAACTTTAGTCATTGCCTATTCACTTTGAAGACACTTCCGTCTCCATTTTCAAGTTCAACTACTCCAGACGAGTAGACTTGATTATGTGGAATGGGCCCGACCATTTTTATTTAAGCTTACCTGGTAATAGCTTGAGTCTGGAGTTGAAGAGAAGTACCCAATCACCCTTTTTGAAATTCCCTTTTTGCAATCCTCCAATCGTGGTACTTATTTATCTTCTCTTTTTAAAGATATGCCCTTTCATACGCACCAAGACAGAACTCATCCATCTTATTTAGCTGTTCGAATCTCAACTCCGCTGCCTCTCTCCAATTTAAGTTCAACCTCCTAAGTGCCCACAACACCTTATTCTCTAATTTAATTGGAAAATGACATGCCTTTCCATAAACTAATTTGTATGGTGCCATGCCGATAGGTGTCTTGAAAGCTGTTTTATATGCCCATAAGGCATCATCAAGCTTCCAAGACCAGTCTTGTCTGCTTGCATTCACCATTTTAGCAAGAATGGCTTTTATATCTTTATTCAAAATCTCCACTTTCCCATTTGTTTTTGGGTGGTATGGAGTTTCTACCGTATGTTGCTTAACACCATACCTTGCTTAGGCAACTCGAAATACTCGGTTGCAAAAGTGATATCCACTGTCGCTTAAGATGGTGCGAGGAACCCCAAATCAAAAGACAATGTTCCTTTTAAGGAATGCTACAACTCTCTTCCCTTTATTATTGGCAAAGCGATGGCCTCAACCTATTTCAATACATAATCGACAGCAACTAGGATGTATTTCATTCCATATGAGCTCATGAAGGGCCCCATGAAGTCGATGCCCCAGACGTCAAACAACTCCACTTCTATTATTTTGGTCAAAGGCATCTCATGGTGTTTTGAGATTGACCCATGACGTTGGCATTGGTCGCATGTCCGCACGAACTCAAACGCATCTTTGAATAAAGTCGGCCAATAGCAGCCTATTTACAATATTTTTCTAGCAGTTTGATCACCCAAATGGTGACCTCCAATTGGAGAGGCATGGCAAACTTCCAAAATATTGAGCATGTCTACCTCTGGGACATACCTCCTTATAATATTATTTGCACAGCGCCAAAGCATGTACAGTCCATCCCAAAAGTAATATGTTACATCATGAAGAAACTTCTTTCTTTGATAGAAAGAAAGGTTTTCCGAAATAACTTCGCTCACCACATAGTTTGCAAAGTCTGTATACCACGGCACTCTTTTTAACACAGCTCCTCATCTAGAAATGCATCATCATTTTCTAGACCATCCTCAAGTGCTTGACCTCCCTCCAGTCTGGACAAATGGTCTGTGACTTGATTCTCACATCCCTTCCTATCTTTGACTTCAAAATCAAATCATTAGAGAAGCAATACCCATCTGATTAATCTCAGCTTTGCATTCTTCTTGGCCATCAAATATTTCAAGATGGCATGGTCTGTGTGAACCACCACCTTGGTGCCCAATAGGTAAGCCCAAAACTTCTCAAGGGGATAGACAACTGCAAAAAGTTCTTGTTCAGTAATAGTGTAGTTCTTTTTAGCACCATTTAAGCCTTATTTGCTTAATAGATTGGATGAAATAGTTTATCCCTCTTTTGGCCAAGTACAGCCCTAATTGCAACACGACTTGCATCACACATAATCTCAAATGGCTTTGACCAATCTGGTGCATCAATAATAGGAGCATCAACTAATTTCCATTTAAGGCATTCAAATACCTTCATGCACTCATTATCAAAATTAAACTTAGCCTCCTTCTCCAAAAGTTTGCAAAGTGTATTTGCAATTTTTTAGAAGTTCTTTATAAATCTCTTATAGAAGCCTGCATAACCAAGGAAACTACGTACCCCTTTTACTGAAATAGGAGGCGGTATCTTCTCAATAACCTCGACCTTAGCTCGGTTGAACTTGATCCCCTTGGCTGAAATTTTATGTCTAAGGGAAATTCCCTCCTTCACCATGAAGTGGCATTTCTCCCAATTAAGCACAAGATTAAATTCCTCTCACCGCTGCAAGGCTCTACTCACATTCACCAAACAAAGCTTAAATGAATCACCAACCATTGAAAAATCATCCATAAATATCTCCAAGGTGTCTTCAACCATATCAAAAAATATAGACACCGTGCACCGTTGAAAGGTAGTGGGTGCATTACACAATCCAAACGGCATTCGCTTAAATGCAAAAGTACCATACGGGCAAGTGAATGTTGTCTTTTCCTAATCCTTTGGGGTAATAAAAATCTAGTTATAGCCAGAATACCCATCCAAAAAATAATGCAAACCTCTTCCCGCCAATCGATCAAGCATCTGATCCATAAAAGACATCGGGACGTGGTCCTTCAAAGTCCACGAGTTAAGCTTGTGATAGTCCATGCAAACTCTCCACCCAGTCACCGGCCTAAGCAGAAATAAGTGCGTCCATCTCCTACTCACCTAAATCAGCAGCAATAATCATATGTAATATTTTTTCACTGTCTAGAAACACATACCGGAGATGCCCTGGCAATTCCTTCAACTCCAATACCAGTGGCTCCTCAATAGACGGCTTTGCCGGTGGTGTTGGGTAGTTTTTAAGATCTAGATCTAGCTTCTTCGGAGCATAAAAATATGATCCCATTCCTGTCAAAGCACAAACAGTCTTCTATACTCTCCAATGCCTTCACTATTAAAATTCATCAGAACTGCAGCTAAAGGCTCAACAATAATTTTTTCCTCTACCGGCACTTCCTGCTCATCCTCATAATAAACATCAATGATGGAGAAAACGCTCATCTCATTGTGCTTCTTCATAGACTGGCACACATCAAACCGAACTACTTTATCACTAAGCCTGAATAAGAGCTTATTGGCTCACAAGTCAATAAGCACGCTTTCGATTGCAAGGAAAGGTTGACCTAAGATTATGTGCACCTCGAAATCCACCTCACAATCCAAAATAACAAAATTTGTAGGAAATATAAAGTTGGTCACCTTTACTAACACATCATATAATATCCCCACTGGCTACTTCACCAACCTGTCCGCCATCACTAGCCGTATGTTTGTGGTGTAGGATCTCTCAAACCCAACTTCTTATAGATAGTGAGCGACATCAATTTGATGTTTGCTCCCAGATCACATAAAGTTTTGGCAAAATCAAGAGAACCGATAGTATAAGGAATCGTAAATGCTCCTAGGTCTACTTTTTTACACTAAAGACCTTGTTGAAATAGCACCATAGTAAAGAAAATTATCAACCCATTCATAACTCACTACTCTCTTCTTCATCACCAAGTCTTTCATAAACTTAGCATACCCAGGAATCTACTCTAATGCCTCCACTAAAGGCACATTTGTTATCAGTTGCTTCAGCATAGCCATGAATGTGTTAAACCTTATATCATTCACTTTTTTTTAATTTATAAGGGAAGGGGGCGGTAGTTTTGGGAAAGTGGTAAGCACTGCTTCTTTCTTCTTTCTCTTGTCTCTTTCTAACCCATCAATATGCTAATAGTTAGAAAAAAATGTCACTACCATCCAGATTTATAGGCTCCACTGGACAACTTTTTTTATGTTCAACATCTTCTTCAATCATATCTTTGATCACAGCTTTACCCACAGAAGGGCCCATTAATACCTTACCACTCCGAGTGGTAACTACCATGTAATATTTGTTATTACGAGGATTCTGAACTGTGTCACTCGGTAATGTACTACTTTTCCTCTAATTTAATGCTACCAAGAGTTGGCTCATCTGCTGCTTTAACTATTTAATAGAAGTTGGGTGTGAGTTTACTAACTAACTTACGGAAGATAAGTCACTCTTCACAGTAGTCACCCACAAATTTTTTGCCTCAACTCTCTTTAATAGCTTCTCCATCATGTCCTCCATGGATATTTTGCCTGAGCTTGTTGTAGTATTATCCTGACTTCTAGGAGGTACATACAGTCCACTCCTATCATTTTTGTTCTTCCAACTCCCTTGATCCCTATCCTTATAAATAGTTTTGTCATAATAGTTCCGACCTTGATTTCCTTGGCCATTGCCTCGAAAACCCCCATGATTGTTTAGATAGTTTTCCTATTCTTCATAATTAGAACTGGCTCTACCTTGGGACCCCAAAGCTTTCACTTTTTTAGTTTTTCTAGACAATAGATGCTTAGTCAGCAAATCCATTTGCGTCTTTAAATGTGTCATATCCTGATCATGTTTCTCTTCTTTTCTGCATGCTTTGCAGTCATACCAACAGATACAGTAGGGATTGCTACCATAAAATACCTAGTATACCAAGCTCTACTTTATTTAGTCATCCTATCGAGCATCTCAGAGACTTCTGGGAAGGTGAGATCCATAAATGCTCCACCGGCAGCATTATCCATAATTAGCTTAGTGACCGAGTTTAGAGCCCAATAGAGAGTCTCCATCAGATGTATATCAGTTATGTTATGATTTTGACACTGTATTAACTTCTTCTTGAACCTTCCCCAAGTCTCATGAAGAGCTTTAGTTGGTAGCTGCCTAAAATTGCTGATCTCATCCCTCAACTGTACCCTTCTAGAAAGTGAAAAAAAACCTTTTTAGAAAAGCCTCTTTGAACTGCCTCCAGTTGGTTATAAAATCAGGTGTCAGCTCATTGAGCCATAGTGTTGCCTCCCCAGACAGAGACAATGAGAATAAAAATAGGTGGATAGCATTCTGGCCCACTCCTGAGTTATCAAAAGATTTGCAAATGGTGAAAAAGTTCACTAAATGCATGTAAGGATCATCTCCTGAAAGACCACCGGATAACCTATTCAAATGGAGAAGTTGAGTCATCGTGCTTGTGATATTGAATTTAGCTCCGGATGCCAAAGGTGGAGGAATAATAGCTCCGATTGCACCTGCTCTATCCATCCCATCCTCAGCATCATTAAGACCAAATTGCACAGCTTAGCGCTCAGGTCTCGCTCTAAAATAATGATTTCTATTTGCATTCCAATTTACCGGTGTTGCTACATCCTCAGCACATCTTTGGTTACCCGGTCCTAACAAATCATCATGTCCTAGGTCCTTATCGTCTGGATTTGGGACCCGACCTGAGTTATCTACATTCTGTTGATTTAATTGAGCATTAGCTAAAGTAGTTAATCTCTCAGTTTTTTGTTGGTTCACCATTCTACCTATCAACTGAGGTTCATATGCAATGGTAATAATGGTGCACCCGATCTTTATGTATTTGGATACACAATAATCACCTTGTAAGTAAACAAAACAACAAATAAAATTAAATTTTGGGAAACTGGACCAAAGGTCAATTAATAAACACAAACTTAATTGATAACCGTATTCCCCAACAACGGCGCTAAAATTTGATATGCCCAAATTACACCTCTCTTGTGAGAGAGTAAGTGATCGTTGTCAAATATATAACCCAACTAGGTTGGGGTCAAATCCCACAGGGAAAACTGTGTGCACTAAGTATTGTGGTTGTTACTAGACTGTTGATCAAAGGTTCCGATAAAAAGAGAGGTTTAGGTTTGTAAATTTTTTCTCATTATTTGTAATAGAAAGTGTTCCAGACAATGATTCTTATTGAAAATATTAATTCAATGGGAATAGACAAACTAGAGTTATGGTTACCAATATGTTCAAGCAGCTAGGGTTATGAACTATTTTGAATTTCTAATTAATCACTACAATTGCAAGAGTTATTAAATCCTACAATTTACCCATTTGTTTCTCAACCTAAATTAGTATATTATCCTTTAATTCTCTCGAACTTAAAGAATACGCTAACTTATCCAATTATTCTCACATGTGGGTTGACCCGCTAAGGCATCAACCCTCAACCCAAAGGTTAAAGCCTTTAGATCCCATGTAAACCTCTTCTTTTCCCAACAAACACTTTTCCATTCAAACAAGTGTTACTCTTGGGATCACCATTCAAGTTTGCAACCAAGAAAGGTCATTATTGTGAATAAGTGTTTATACAACTTTATTTCATCATGGAAATCAAACATTTTCACAACCCCGATAAGCTTTTCACACAAGGCTCCCATAACCCTAGTTATGGGAGCTTAGCCAAACATTTACATAGAAGGACAAGAAGAAGCCATTGTATTTCTCATAAATAAATTCAAAAATTACTTATAAGGAATTCAAGATTTATTCTTGAATCTTCAAAAAAAAAATATGAATAATGTGCTTAGATCCACAATTCTAGTTGTTTCATAGAGAACACTCCTTACAATAATATTCCGAGTTGGAAAAATATGATAAAAGATGCCTAAATAAAACCTAAACTGGGTATTTATATGTTCCCAGGTGTAAAGTATTTAAAATTTAAACTCAAAAAAAGTCGCGTCCAAGTTAACAGTCACGTCAATGGTCCTTCAGCCGACTGACGATATGTTGAATGAGCTATCATTTAGAGGCTAGGAATGACATGTTCTGGATAAGGTTTGACAGCCAAATCGATGGTCTATCGCTGGTCCGGTGGCTTATCATATGGGCTGTCACTTAATCCTCGAAATTTTTAGGTTCTATTTTAGGCTAACAGCCAAGTTGGTGGTCCGTAGGAGATGTGACGGTCTGCCACTTGGACTATCACAGAGTCCACTCAATTTCTTCTTTCTTTTTTAGTCTGGCGGTCTATTGCTTGTCTGACGGTCTGCCGGTTTGCCCGTCAAAGGCCTTTTTCTGCTGTTTTTTTATGTTTTTCATCCAACTAACTCCTTAACCTAATAACACTAAAATCCAATATTAAATACAATAGCAGTTTCTTGAAAACATACAATTATCTCTTGAAAAAGATGGAAAATATTCCATCAAAAGTCAGAACATCAATACCCCAGCATACGGCTCGCACCATGAGTCGTATTGGGTTTGAAGAATGGGATTCCAGGAAATTTTCTAAGGGTCTAGACCTGGGATGCTTCAATATGATCTGAGGTTTTTTGTTATAAATGCTTGGTTATGGATTTACCATGTTTTAATTATGTTTTTATATGTATTAATGGTGGTTTTGGATAATTGTTGCATGTGAATGATTCTTTGATAATGGGCTTTGGTTTTGGAAATACTATGCCCCTAATGTGTTTGATAAAATTTCTATAATAATGTTTTCACTATAATACTGGTTTTTCAGTAGAACTTATGCATGGTTTAAATTTGGTAATAGAACCCTAAATGATATGAATAGTTTAAATGGGTTGGAAAGGCCTTGGTGGCCATGGTTTTGGTTAATTGGAAATCATGTGGGGTATATAAAAATCCCTTAAGGATTGGCTAAGGACAATACTTGCAAGTTATTGTTGGTATGATAATACCACTACTAATACCCTTGGTTAATAATAATGGAATAATGGTTTGGTTGGAAATTGGTTTTAATTAGGCTTAAAGAAAGGATGTGTATCAAATTCATGGAAGGTGGAGGTCCTAGGGGGATCTAAACTGGAAACTATTATTGCCGATGTGAGGTTTGGTCCTAGTAACCGTGTGCATGATGTCACACTTTATATTTTGGGGGATGTACTAGTCATCCCAGGGTTTCTTCCCTGGTCATGCTGCTTCACGCACTGGGCCCTTTCAGCCGGGGGAGCTGAACCCATATAGTCTGTGGATGATTTAGGATGGCAAAGCTATACAGCCCAGGTAAAGATTTTAATGGTATGCTAAATCCGGTCCTCTTTTCCAGCATAGTTATATATCTATATATATATGCATAGTTGTGTGCATATGTATGGTTTTTACTTGGTTTTATAAATGACATTATTTTATCCTTATCTTGAGTTCATGCTAGCATTCACCCTCTAACCCATCTCTAGGCGTTGTATTCCCACGCGATGTAGGGATTGGTCATTCTACTCCTTCTGCTTAGCATTTAGATATTCAGGGACAACTATTAGATTGAAGTAGTGAGCTTTTATTTATTCAAAAGGCTCTATTTCATGGATATTATCTCATATTATGGATTATTTAAGGACATTGGTTTTGGCTATAATTGGGGGAATATCCCAATCGAATATTTGCATTCTTTTTATTAGAGGCTTTTGTAATACTACTATGGGTTGGAATAGGTAGGATCGGTATTGGTGTCAGCCTTAGTATTGGCATTGGTATTAGGGCTAACCTCATTGGACAAAATTTCTCATTGTTCTATCCTCTTTTATTTTGGAATTAACCATATTATGTTTTAGAACTTATTTGGTTATGGTTAGATCTATGGTTTGGTTTGTCTTGGTATGGTTGGACAGTTGGTATGGGATAGTCAGAATCAATTGGGTCGGTCTTGGCCATAGACCTATCCTAGAGTCTGTAATCTGGATAGTTACACTATCTTTTTATATGTTTGAAATTTACCTAACTTAGGGTAGGCAGTTAAAGGTTGGGTTGGGTAATGGGAGTGTTCTCTGGTCCCGATCGAACTTGGGACACCCATTACGACAAGGCCCTAGGTCAGGTTGTGTCAATTTGGTATCAGAGCTTAAGGTTCATGGTCAATTAGGAGTCCACAAAGCCATATCTGGTTGAGTCTCTTTTAAGGATGTGTAGTATGCCACACTCATAAAAGAGAAACTATAAGGCATTTAGGAATGTTTCACTTTTTTGATATTTTATTTTCAAGCTTGGAGTCCAAGTCCTGAAATTCTTCTCTAATTCTTGGTTGTTCACTTTTTAGATCATGCCTCGACGATCTGGAACACAAGAAAACTCTTCAATCTCATTTAGGGACAATGATGGTGAAGTATGTCCTATATTTGGAGTTTGTCTTAGATCTCGGGGTCTTATCCCTGATATTTCTAGAATTCCTCAAGTTGCTATTAGTCCTCCTCAGGGTGAGGTGACTAATAAGGAATTTCCCAGTCTATTCATACTATTGGTCAATTGGTTGCTACTCAAGCTAAGCGGGATGCGTCTGGTGGGTTGTCTGCTGAGGCCATAGGGGTTGGTTAGTTTATGAAACTGAATCCTTCTACTTTTACTAATGTGAAGGTGGAGAAGGATCCTCAGGGTTTCTTGGACAAAATGGAGAATATATTTAGGGTGATATGGGCTACTAATGTGGAAGGTGTAAACTTTACAGCTTATCAGCTCAAGGATATTGCGTATTAATGGTACGAAGAGTGGGATAGGGATAGAGGTGATGTTGAGGACTCCTCCTTATGAGATGTTTTTTTTAGTGCTTTTCTAGATTATTTCTTTCCTCAAGATCTGAGAGAAGAGAAGATGGGGGAGTTTATGAATCTTAGCAAGAGAGAATGTTTGTCATGGAATATGCCTTGAAATTTCATCTATTATCAAGGTATGCTCCTGATTTGGTGGCTGACATAAGAGCGAGGATAAGAAAGTTTGCTTTTGGACTATCTCGGGATTTGATTTTGGAAATCAAGATTGCTTTGCTGATCAAGGATATAAATATTTTGAGGTTAGTTGTCCACATACAGCAGGTGAAGGATGAGAAGAGAAAACAGGCGGAGTTTGGAGATAAACAAGGTAAGAGAAGTAGGTTTTGTAGCAAGGAGGTGCTTAGTCACAAGGCGGTCAGGATAGAGGTAAATGGCCAAAAAAGAAATAGAGGGATGGGGGGTTTAAGTTCTTTCTCTACTGCTAGCGCTCCTTACTCGAGGCTGTCAAATGATAGGCGGCAGCAATGTAGTGATAATTTTTTAGCATAGGGTGCCTAATCTCGAGTGAGTGGGGATCAGTAGGCTTCTTTATGCCCTTCTTGCTATTCTATAGTCATTTTTATCAAGATTATTATGACGAAGAAAGGGACAAGTGTTTTAAATGTGGCCAACCAGGCGACATGGTCAAGAATTATCTGGTTGGTAAGAGAGCTTCGGGAGCGGTCAAAGCTCCAGTTGTTTTATTTTCTACTCTTGTGCATAGTGGTGCGGCTTTACTGTCTACTCCTACTTCTGGTACCAACACTAGCCGGAATAGGTTGTACACTCTTGTATCTCAACAGGAATTTGAGGCATCACCTAATGTCGTTACTGGTACATTACAACTCTTTTCTTATGACGTGTATTATCTGCTTTATCCAGGACCTGTTCTTTCTTATATGACCCTATATATGGTTGTATGTATTAGTTTTGATCCTGAGGTTATTTCAGATCCTTTTTCTATTTCTACCTCATTAGGTGACTCGGTTATTGCTAAGAGAGTCTATAGGGGTGTGTGGTATCTTTTGGTGATATGTGAACTTTAGTAGATTTGTTTAAACTTGATATGGTGGATTTTGATGTTATTCTGGGGATGGATTGGCTATACTCTTGTTATGTCACCTTGGATTGTCGGACCCGTAAGGTTGTCTTTAGGTTTCCTGGTGAACTGGTTATAAAGTGGGAGGGTGGTTCCTTAGCTCCTAGGGGGAGGTTTATTTCTTATCTTAGAGCTCGAAGGTTAATTTCTAAAGGTTTTCTTTATCACTTGTTCTGGGTTAAATATTCTAACTCAAAAGGTCCTTCTTTTCATTCGATTTCAGTGATAAATGAGTTTCTTGAGGTCTTTCTGGATTATCCTCCTGGTGTTCCTCTGGATAGGGAAATAGAGTTTGGTATTGATTTAGTTTCGAACACACGTCCAATATTTTTTCCTCTTTATGGAATGGCTCCGACTAAGTTAAGAAAACTCAAGAAGCAACTTAAGGATCTTCTGGATAAGGGGTTTATTCGTCCTAGTGTATCCCGTGAGGTACACCAATATTATTCGTGAGCAAGAGGGATGGTTTCCTTTGGATATTCATTGAATATCAATAAATAAATAAGGTAACAATCAAGAACAAGTATCCTCTTCCAAGAATAAATTACTTATTTGATCAGTTGCAAGGTGCCAAGTTCTTTTCTAAGATAGATCTTTGATCTGGGTATCATTAGCTTAAGATTAGGGTGGAGGATATGCCTAAGACGACCTTTCATACTCGGTATGGGTACTTTGAATTCTTGGTAATTTCATTGACGAATGCCTAACGGCATTTATGGACTTGATTAATAGGGTTTTTAGGCAATTCTTGGATCTCTTCACCATTGTGTTTATAGATAAGACTCTAGTTTATTCCAAAATTAAGGTGGATCATGTTAATCACCTTCGTATGGTATTGCAAACCTTGAAGGAACAACAGTTGTATGTCAAGTTCTCCAAGTGTGAGTTTAGGTTGAACGTTGTGACTTTTCTTGGTCATGTTATTTCAAGCGAGGGGATCATGGTGGATTTGCAAAAGGGGGTTGTGGTTAAAATATGGCCTAGACCCACGAATCCAACCGATATACAGAGCTTCTTAGTTTTGGCTTGGTATTATTGGCGGTTTGTAGAGAGATTTTCAACTATAGCTGCTCCTTTGACTAAATTGACTTAGAAAAAGACAAAGTTTTCTTGGTTGGATGCTTGTGATGGGAGTTTTGAGAAGTTGAAATATATGCTAACTTTGGCTCTGATCTTGACATTGCTTGAGGGCAGTGAGGGTTTTATGGTTTATTGTGATGTATCTAGGTTGGGACTTAGTTGTGTTTTGATGCAGCATGGGAAGGTGGTTGTCTATGCTTCTAGGAAGTTGAAGGTGCATGAGAGGAATTATCCTACTCATGATTTAGAGCTATTGGCGGTTGTTTTTGCATTGAAAATCTGATGGCATTATTTGTATTGGGTTCACATAGACATTTTTTCTGATCATAAGTCTACAGTATGTGTCCACTCAGAAGAAGCTAAATCTCAAGCAAAGAAGATGGTTGAAGCTTCTCAAAGACTATGACATGAGTCTTCACTATCACCCAGGTAAGGCTAACGTGGTTGTTGATGCTCTCAGTAAGTTATTCTTTGGGAGTTTGGCTCATGTAGAGGAAGAAAAGAGGGATTTGGTGAAAGATATTCATGGCTTGGCAAATCTTAAAGTTCATCTTTAGACTTTGAGAATAGTGGGGTGATGGTACAGGAAGTGGTTTTGTCATCTCTTGGTGCAGAGATTAAGGAGAAACAAGTGCTAGATCCTATCTTGATAAAAATCAAGAGTAATATGGGTATGCAAAAGGTAATGGTGCTCAAGATCAATAGTGACTGTACTTGACGATATCAAGGGAGGTTGTACATTCCTGATGTCGATAGGTTATGACAAAGGATCTTGGCTAAGACACATGAATTGCACTACATTGTATATCCCGGCTCGATAAAGATGTATCATGATCTCAAGAAGATGTATATATGGAATGGTATGAAGAGAGACGTGGTTGATTTTGTGGCCAATTGCTTGGTGTGTCAACAAGTTAAAGTTGAGCACATTAGTTATATTAAGAGATTGTTTTGTCCGAATAGAAATAGGAGGTAATCAATATGCACTTTGTTATCGATCTTCCTCGCTCTCAGAATCAATATGATTCAATTTGGGTCATCGTGGATAGGATTACAAAATCTGCTCACTTTTTGCCAGTGAGGACTACCTTTATGGTGGAGGATTATACGAAAATATATCTTCAGGAGATTGTGAAGCTGTATGGGGTACCCGTTTCAATTATCTCTGATCATGGTATGTAGTTTTCATCTTATTTTTGCTGGTCTTTTTAGAAGGGATTGGTACTAATGTGAGTCTGGGTACTTTTCTTCCTCAACTATTCAAACATCAGTGGATATATGTCGGGTATGTGTGGTTGATTATGGTGGCAGCTGGGTTGAGCATCTACCTTTGGTAGAGTTTTCTTACAATGATAGCTATCATTCTAGTATTGGTATGGCCCTTTTTGAGGCATAGTATGGTAGGAGGTATAGATCTCCTATTGGTTGGTTCGATCTTGGTAAGGCAGATATGTACGGTCTGGATTTGGTCTACCAGTCTAAGGGAAAGGTAAAGGTGATTCGAGATAGACTTAAGGCTGCCCAAAGTCGCTAAAAGTCCTATACAAATGTAAGGCATAGAAACTTGGAGTTTGAGGTTAGGTATAAGGTGTTCCTCAAAGTATCTCCCATGAAAGGAGTAATGTGGTTTGGAAAAAGGGAAAGCTCAATCCCTGGTATATTGATCCTTATGTGGTTTTACAAAGGGTTGATAATGCTACTTATAAATTGGAGTTGTCTTTTAGTTTGGACTCCGTTCATCCGATATTTATGTCTCTATGTTGAGTAAGTGTCTTCATGATCCTTCTTTTATTGTTCCTTTGAAGGGGTTGGGTATCTCAGACTCTTTGTTTTATGAAGAGGTCCAGGTTGAGATCTTGTATAAGCAGTTTGTCGATTTCAAAACAAAAATATGGCTTTGGTTAAGGTTCTGAGGTGGAACCCTAAGGTGGAAGAAGCTACATAGAAAACGGAGGAGGACATGAAGTCCAAGTATACGCATCTATTTTCTGCTCCTGGGATTCGTACGGAAGGTATGTGTCTTAACACATCTTTATTTTCTAAGTTTATTAAAGGAAAGATTAATATCTTTGCCTCTTTATTTTCAAACTTTTTTAAAGATTGGAAATATATTTTATAATGCAAATGACTCGTGCGTGTGATTACCCCTACCTTGTCCATCATTCAGGGATGAATGTTTCTAGTGGGGGAGACTGAAACACCCTGGTTTCTGGACCTTAGAAAATTTCCTTGATTTCTAGTTTCTGGGCAAGATATGACTTAGGGGAACGAGTCAGACACTTGGGTACTAGTGGTATGGTCTAGTCGTATGCTTGCCAGTGTTGGTTAGTGAGATGGATTTGGTTACTAAAATGGGTACGACTTGGTGGTATAAATTGTACGGGTGGATACGGGTTATTTGGTTCCTTTACTTAACCTTATACTTTGTAAATTAAGTTAGATCTGAGTATGAGTGGCTCACCATGAGTCGTAAGACAGGGTACGATTCATACCCATGACTCGTATGGTGGTCAGTGTTCAAACCTCCAGGATTCTAGTCTGTCAGGGGTATGGTTTATGGGTACAAGTCATACACTTGAATATGACTTGGGTTTAGGTATGTTGTACCTTGTACAGTGTCAGGTCCAAGGGGAAAAACTAAGGTACGAGAGGTGGGTACCACTCGTATAGGATAGGTACAACTCGTAAGGGTCAGTCTTACCCTATGATGGGAATTTAATGCAGTTTCATTAAGGGCAATCTGGACATTTCTCCACTTATCCTAGTAAGGTCCCACAACTTATATTACACTTGGAAGGTTATTTGTACTATTATTTTAAACACTTGGAAAACGCTCTTAAATCCTCTCTAGAGTTCTTGAGCAAAGAAAGCTAGGGTTTTATCTTAATGAGTAAATTGGGTCTTGACTTGGTGATTCTTTCCATCATTATCTTAGTTTAAGGCATGTTTACTTCCCTTATTTTTAGTTTCAATTAAAGGCATGGTTTTATACAATGTTTTTATGATTTGGGGTTTTCAAATATGATTTCGGGGTTTTGGTTATAAATTCTTTGTTATAGTTTTCCCATGTTTTAATTATGATTTTATATGCATTAATAGTGGTTTTGGATAATTGGTTGCATGGAAATGGCTTTTTGGTAATGGACCTTGGTTTTGGAAATACTATGTCCCTAAATGCAAAATTTTGATTTGAGATTATTTGTTTACAATTGGTTAACAATTTATGCTATTTGGTTAAAGTATTAATTTATTTTAAAATTTTGAGATTGAGATCAATGCTTGTCATGAAATTATATTATATATATGTATTGGACACTAACCTCATTTCTTTGATTGTGCTAGGTTGATATAATGAGGTAAAAGGTTATCTTCATAGAGACCTGTTTCTAAATCTCCAATAAATTTTGAGAAGAACAGACAGACAACAGAAGAAGTGTAAGCTAATTGCTTAGGGAAGTTGCGTGTATGCTTGATTATTTTTCTTCAAAATCAATCATTCCCGATATATTGATTTGTCACACTATTTTTTTCAGATTGTATTTTTAGAAAAATAATAATTTTAAAAAACAAAATTACTATTGAATTTGAATTAAGATGGATTGTGACGACTTCATATATACGAAAAATGCTATTCTTTCCCATGTACTTGATTAACATATATATACCCAAAAAAAATGCATGTAAAAAAATTAAATTTGAATCTTGAATTGATATATTAAAGTTCTTTTAATGGAGATATAAAGTACAGTTGGAAGAAAAATGAATTGATACTTAAAGTTAAAATGTAAAGCTTACAAATACTAATTATTACTTAAATGATAATATTATAAAGGAGATATGTATGTTGAAACCCTATCTTTCCAAATGTAAATTTTTTTTGGTAACTAATATTTTATTAATCACCAAGTAGAGAATTACAAAACTGTAAGCATTTATAACTCAAACATCTACCACTCAGTTTGACAAATTGCCACTGCCTAGGGGCATACAACACATCTATTGGTTAACACTTTCAATATAGGTGGTGCTCGTATGCAACAAGAATGCACTATTTCTCTAATCACTTGCTAAACAGTTCTTCTCTTCTTCTCAAATTCTCGTTGGTTATGCTCCAACCATACACAATACACAAACTCAGTGTATGCCATTTTGAATAAAAGAGCTTGAGTTGTTTTCCCTTTTGCCTGCAGGATCGTTCACTCCAGATACATAAGCCATGTTGTCTGTACAAGTTTTTCATCTGTATCCATGCTAGAATATTGTTCCTAGTAGCCTTGATATTGCTACGTATATTGAATAAATAAAGGTTTGTTTTATCCTCTTGTTGTCAGAACACACATTTTGAGTCAACTTTGATGCCCCATTTAGTTAGTCTATCTGTGGTTAATAGCCTTCCTTGTATGAGTAGCACAGAGTTATGAGAGCCTTTGGCCTAGCATAATTTTGAAACATCAGCCCCTTCTAACTTATTCTATCTCCATCTCTTAGTAGCCAGTGATACAATTGCCTTGTGATCTTCTTCTAAGATTCCAACCTCCCTTGAGCTGCTAGGAGGATACCTCTGGTATGAAAGATTTTCCTGATCAACCATGCTGCTTGTTTTGGAGAAGCAACCTGATGAGAAGGAGCCCCTTTGATGTAATATCCATTTGATCCACAATGTTTCTTTCTTGGTTGCTAGGTCCCAACACAACTTAGTGAATGCAACTTTGTTCCACTTTGCTATGTTGAGGATGTTCAAATCCCCAACACTTTTTGGAGCACACACATAATCCCAAGCAATTAAGGCTTTTTTTGTAACTATATTAACTCCAGACCATAGGTAACTTCTACAATAGCTTTCAATAACATTTGGTACCTTTGTTGGTAAAGTAAACTGTTGATCCCAATATGCTTTGATGCCGGTCAAAACAAATTAAATTAATAGGAGCCTTCCTGTATATGATAAATGTTTTCTGTCCAGAATGAAATAATTACAAGTATTTTATCTATTAATGGGCTCCACTGGACCATTAACATCTTCTTAGTGAATAAAGTCACACCAAGGTATTTAAAAAGGAATTAACCTTTGGAGTATCCTAATAGTTGCAAGATCTGATCTTCTTGTTGTTGAGCCACTCCCCCAAAGTATACAGAACTCTTCCCAAGGTTTGCTTGTAATCCGGAGGCTTGAGGGAATTTCCTAAAAGCTTCTTGTATTGCACACACTTTTTAGGTTTCAACATTAGCAAACATTAAGAGATCATCTGCAAAGCATAAGTGAGAGATGCCTAGCATGGCACATCTTGGATGATAGTGAAAGTCACCATCCAAATTCAACTGTGATAGTGTTCTGCTCAGATATTCCATTGCTAATGCAAATAAGAAAGGTGACATGGGTCACCATGTCTTAATCCTTTAACTACTGGAAAAGGCTCACTAGATTTACCATGGATCATAATGCTATAGAAAACTATTTGTACACATGTCATGAGGCAATTGATAAATTTATCAGGAAATCCTAGAGCAACCAAGATTTGATGCAAATATATTTTAATTCAACATAATCATATACCTTTTAGAGATCCACTTTAATCATGCATCTAGGGGAGATATGTTTTTTGTTGTAGCCTTTGATAAGTTCATGTGCCATGATGATACTATTCTTTATTCTTCTACCAGGTATAAAACTAGATTGATCCTCATTGATAAGGGCTAGCTAACATTCTGGAGCCTACTTGTTATGATCTTGGCAATCAACTTGTATATAATAGGGCAACAAGCAATAGGTATATTGAAATCCTTTAGGGCTGCTCCACAAAGTAAGGGACCAGGTCCCTCAGAATCAAACACAGGCAACCGAACAATAGAGTGCAAGAAAACTAAACACAATGCAGAAAGAGTAAAAGACACAAGGATTCTTACATGGAAAGCCAGTATAGGAAAAACCATAACTTGCCCTCACAAGCACCAACGAAATCAACTATAATCAACCTTCTAATTACAGTCTATATTTTAATATAACTCTAGTCTCCTTGCGCTAGCAGTAACTGTACTATCAGCTCATCATGGTAACTCTACCAAGGACTCCCTCTATATTGATTAGCTCTAAGCATCCTCAAGCTTAGGTAACTCTACCTAAGCAACACTCTCAATATAAAAACACTACTCCTATAACATGAGTAGTTCTTTTACAAATCAACACTCAAAAACACTCACTCACTCTTTAAGAAAAGTACAAAATTAAGAAAATGAGCTATACTTGAGCAGTCTTGAAATGGAGTTTTTGATGCCTCACTTCTCTCTATTTAGAATTGGTAAAAATTGATTATTAAAGAGTCGTCTCTTTTCTTTTATAGCTGGGTGATGATTAGGGATGGAATATCAATGGACCAGCTGCCCAAGTCGGTATAAAATAGCACCTACAAGTTTGTTACATAAGAGGAGAAAACTGTGCTAATACCGTGTGCCAGCTATATAGTACTTTGCACGTCCAGGGACCTAGTCCCTCGTAGTTTAACTGCTCATCATCAAAACTACATATATAGAAACCATATAATTTAATCATCAATGCACTTTCATCGCATTTAATCAAAGTGATTACCACCTGATGATAAATGTTTCCCTTGTCATCATGCTTCCTCTTTCATCATGAAATACAAGGACCTAGTTCCTTATTGTCATTTTGTAGCAAAAACTTCCCCTTGCCATTGTCCACCTTCATTTCATTTGGTGCTTTTGCATTTACACACTTCCCCCTGTCAGTATGACTCTCTTCAGATTTGTAGCCCAATTTACCCGGTGCCTGGTCCCTACTATATGAACTCAGTATTCCCCCTTTTGGCATCACTGAAAAGTAAGAACAGTAAACCAAGAGTAAATTAAGATGAATTAGTTAACTCATGGCCATTGGGGCAATACTAAAATATAGAACAGCTTTAAAAAGAGAATAGTATAAGCCCACAAATCAGAATTCATTCATTGTTAAGCAGTTAAGTGCCAATTCAGTATATGAAATCAATAAACAAAAATAATTTTCCTTAGAAGCCACATGATAACAAGAAGTGGAACTGACATAGAGTTGACTAAAAAACTCAAGAGGAGGAAGGCTTGGCGAAAGGGGCTTAATCAATAATTTTATTCAGCATTTTCAGTAGCATGGGCATCCCGCAACTGCTTAGTGAGTTCCTTAACTTTTGTATTCAAATCATTCACTTCACTACTCAGTTTTTTTTCTCTTGAAATAAGGTCCCTCAAAATTTCCTTTTTTTTATTGCTAAAAGTTTCTGCCTTATCTCAATAGAACTGTCAGATTTTGAGCCGGAGGATGTGGTCCTTCCAGTAATATGAATTTTCATCTTTCATTTCTCAATTTCTTTAGCAATATTTGCAGCAATATTTTTCTTTCTCTAGCTTCAACTATACCTTTCTTGTCTCTCCTTCCCTTTTGTTTCATCCCAGTTCATCTAAAGAATAGCTTATCCTCAACCACTTCATTCTCTTTACTTTGAGATAATAATACTTCATTTCTTTTATCCACTTCATTCATTTCTTCTATTACTTGTTTGGATTTTTCGGATTCTATAGGAGATTTTAGATCTTCTAAAGAAAAATAAATTTTGGGTTGAGAAGATTTTTGGTCAATATGTAATGCCCCGAAAGTACCCCCTATACGTCACACGATGCTCAAGACTATGAATAGCCCTTAGCTAACCCTTGATATCTATATGGATTGAAACCCATATGAAAGTGAATTAACATATATATAAACTGAAGGTAAATGATTTCATAACTTAATGAAAGTCTTTAACTTGGACATCTTAAACCATCTCCTTGATCTTAAAACATACACAGTATGGCAAGCCTCTACTACTGACTAGAGAGCCATTAGGACAGACCCTAGTTGACCCAAACATAAATCAAATCAAATAGCTAAAATACTTGCATCACTGAAAAAAAGTCTGATGAGTTGGGTCCTCTGACTATGAGGACTCACCAAAAGTTGGGATATAGGGGGTGATGCCTATAATCAATTGTGCTGCTGGAAACGAGCACTAGAACCTATATTATAAGACAATGTAGCAAATAGAAATATATGTGGGTCAGTACCTCTAGAATGTACTGAGTATATGGGGATGAATGCATAAGTAAAACAATAACTGAATATATAAGTAAGCTTTCAAATGATGCATGCTAAGCGTAATTGACTCACCTTGAGCTTGAATAAAATAAAGAGCTGCAAGATCATTAAACATAAATAATAATGCATATGAGTGAACTTAGTGAGCCATAACACTTAGTTTCTAAAGTCTTTAATTTTATTCTTTCTTATGGGAGATTCTTCTAACCGACATAAACTAGTAAGCTACCATGGAGTCCAACGTCTTACCTATGATGGGGAGAGCTATCTTATCCTAGCCATCAGAATAGAACCGTAACGTAAGTGGTCATCGAAATTCATCCATATTGGTAAAAAGCTTAACCTATGGTGTCTCATAGTTTCTAGGAATTTAGGATACGCTCATCCCCATTCCCTTCTCGGTGTTAAATACTATTCCCAAAATACTTATAGGCTCATACTTACGAAACCTACCTTAAAATAGCATAGGGGTTTATAAAATGAAAACTAGTTATGCTTCTCTTTACTTTAAATCGTAATCAAGATGAACAGTTGTGGATTCCATGTCTTATCTTTAGATCAAAAGATCAAGCCTTTCTTTAAATCATCTTATAACACATAATAATAGAACTTAAAAGCATAAACTACTTGTAAACTCAGTAATTGTACTTAGGACAGGGAATTCATGCTTGGTTTCATAGAAATACATAACAAAACATTACGCTCAATAATTACCTTGAAATTTTTCAACAATATCCCATTCAAGATAATGAAATTCAAATCACAATATAAATCTCACTAGTCAAAACATAAATATATGTAAACCTTGTTGCACTTAAAGTTTTCAATCACATAATAGTATCATACTTCAAGAATATGGTTATTTGGGTATTAAACCTAATTCAAAACAAGTATATTAAATCTCAAGACCATGCACTTAGGTCACAAAGATGAAAGGGCAACCTCATTCATAAACCCCACATACCTGAAATTTCTTGACTTGTGAAGAGAGTTTAAACCGTACTTGAAAGATGAATTTGTGTGAGAAACTCTAATCTTGATATTCTTAAAGATGGGAGAAGAGATACTATTGTTAATTGATTGAGGAATAGAGAAAAATAATGCCTCTTTGGGGGTTATAGGTTGTGGGTTGGAGTAATAAGAGGGAAAAAGACCAAAAATCCCTTTAACTGAATATTACAGAATTTGATCGTCAGTTTTCACAAGTCTACCATACGACTAGTATGGTGAAAGTACAAGTGAGACTCATTACTCGTAATCTTGGAAAAATAAAGATGGTATACACTGATTATCATATAAGTCAAAACCTACGACTAGTAACATCACAATACGACTTGTATCCCCCACTCATAACTTGGATAGAATCTTAGGGAGCCTACACTGATGAACTCAAGACTTTCTTCATACGACTCGTACCATGCTTGATGACTTCTAGGGTCAACTTGTAACTTGAGAAAAACTCACATCAACCCATATTGAAATGGGTATGACTCGTATAAAGTATGCACAACTCAAATGATTAAATCGTACGTTGGACAATGGCTTCCAAACATAGGGTATTACACAATATGAGCGACAAGACTTTTGACTTGAATTTTTTGCCAAGAATGGTTGGCTACATATTTTTGAACTAGAGGAGAACTCAGTGAAAGTTGTCATATTTAAAGGTTTAAGATTTTCTAAGGAAGAAGAAGTTGGCTTAGGTTCTTGTTGGAGGCTCAAGATAACTACTTCAAAGTATTCAGCTTGGATGTGGAAATAGGAATGTCAGTCATCTGAATATGCACAAACTAGTGAGAATAAAGGACTTGATTGTTTCCCAATAGATGATAAATTTAGGACGATAAACTGAATCAGTTGAATAAATATGTGAAGGAGTTTAATTTAGAAGAGATCATTGTCATTTAAAAAATGCTCCTTCTGAAATGACATGTTTGATCTTAGTAAGTATGACTTTTCTTTTTTTTTATAGAATTTTAAGGCTTATACACAAGGTTGAGAAGACACATGGCCTTTCAGGCAATATTTTAAGATTATTGTAGCATCCTGAAATGGTACTAGCCTGAGAGATAGGACCAGGTCCCACTCCTTTTTAAGTGAATTCTCAATTTGTGATTGCTTCAATTATTTTCTCCTAAAGTCATTTCCACGGGTGTATACATGCAAGACTATGATAGTGAGTTAGACTAATATGCACTTGCCTTATTAAGGATACCTATTTCCTAAACATAGCCAACTTTGAGTGGAAACACTAAAACACAAGATAGCTCTAGTTGATTTGATCAATCCTGCTTTAGAATTTTGCCTCTTCATACTCTTCTTATTTATCTTCAACTTAATGCTGAGATAAATGATTGGTAATTTTAATTATTATCATTCTCGTCTAAATTCTTCAGCAGGATCACCTCTCTTTCTTCAACTCGTACAATTTTCCTTCTTGCCATAGAGGTTTTCATCTATATTCTGCCATACAATAGATGCTTTGAATTTAATTAATTCACCTGATACACTTCCGTCTTAAAGCGTCTTGAGAGAGAGAATATAGTCAGGCCTTTCAATATTAATCTTTGTGATCACTTATGACTTCTATTCTCTTTCTCATACCTGGGACCATGATCACTTGTTCAGATTTAGAAACCCACTTGAGTTGAGTTCCCAGTAGTAGGAAAATGGAGTGATTAAATCCTTGTTGTCCCATCTAGGTGGAGAGTTTCTTTTGAACTTTCTCAGAGGCTCGTAACCTCTAGGATGAGCACTTTCCTACTGAATGCATTCAGTATCCTCAATCTTGCGTTAATCCAGTGTTGACATCTTTTCTTCAAATTTCCATCTCTTCAACAGTGAGTGGACAGGAGTTTGTTCCTTTTGCTTCTATCATCGTGATCAACCTTTTCTTTATATTCACTAGGTTAGAGTTTTCCTTGGTAGCCTAGACCTCTACCATCATTAACACTCTGACTAGTCAATTTAGAAAGGATTAGTGAGGAAGTAGTTCATTTAAGGGACTTGTTCAAATCTATTTTTAGGCAAACCAAGTCCCTCTCTAATTCTTTATTTCTGTGAAGTTATACCATGAGGTATTTTTGGGAGGCTTTTAATATTTCCTCAAGACCAACCTCAAGCCTAAAGACTTCCTTTTTCCCTTTACCATCTACACCATTTACTTTCTTTTGATTATCCATTTGACACAGATTTTTAGAGTTCATCCTACAACTCCTCAGGTTTAGAATTTTTCAGAGTTAAAGCAATCAACTCATGCTCTTGATTGTCTATTTTTTTTATTTTAACGCATTCCTTTAAGAATTTAGTTCACATACAAAATCTATTTTCATACTTTCAAGCATTTTTGTCTTCTTATCAGAGTAATTATCTAGATTACTTTTAATATCAGAAAGTATTACCTCATTTTCTTCTTCATCTACTAAGCTGGTCATAAAGGCAAACATGGAATCATAGATAACATAATTATGTTCTGCAACTAGCATAGATACATCTCCAAACTTCTTATCTTTATCAGATTCACTGGAAGAATCTCCTCATACAGCCAGAGCTTGCTTCACAGTATACTCAGCAGCTGCCTTTCTTTTTGAATTTTTAGGGACCTGGTCCCTGTTTTTTTCTTTATCACCTCTAGTTTTGAGGTACCCTTGATAATTCACTTTGAACAATGGACAATCCTTAATAAAGTACTCTGGACTTCCATATTTGTGACATACCTCTATACTGCCTCCTTTTTTACTGTTGCTTGCTATTCTTCAGAACTGCTCACTCATCTTCATGGAACTAAAAATCTTACTTACCATGTAGGCAACATCTGTATTTCCTTTGCTTGACTCAGGTTTTTAGACCTTCAAAGCCAGGGATTTTTCCTTTTTCACTTTCTTCTTCTCCATCTCTTATTATTTCTTGAGCTCATGGGTCTTTAGATTACCAATGAGTTCATCCATGGTAAGAGTTTTAAGGTTCTTTACCTCAGTTATAGCATCTACTTTGGTTTCCCTGGACTTTGGAAGAACACCAAGAACTTTTCTCACTTATATACTGGAATCACTTCTCCTAAGTAATGAAGTTCGTTTGTGATAGAAGTGAATTTTGTATGCATTTCTTGGATAGTTTCTCCTTCTTTCAAGGTGAAGGTTTCATACTAGGTATTCAATATGTCTACTTTTGAATCCTTCACATCAGTAGTACCTTCATGTGTAGTCCTCAAGTAATCCCAGATCTCTTTGGCATTTTCACAAGCTGAGATCCTGTTATATTCATCAGGCCCTATTCCACAGACTAACAATTTTTTGGCCTGGCAGTTTTTCTCAATCTTTCTTCTATCTTCTACATTGAACTCCCTTCTTCTTTTGATGATCATTCTTGTAAAATCTCCTTATTTGACTTCTTTTATAGGTACATAAGGACCATCAAGGATTATGTCCATTAGTTCACTATTTTCAGCCATAATAAAGACAAATATCCTAGTTTTCCACCACCCATAATGTTGTCCACTGAATCTTGGTACTATAGTTATAGATTGCCCTTCTTCTAGGTTAGGTGGAGCAGTCATGCTAACTAAGACACTCTAGGTGTGGACCTTTTAGAGTGACCTGGCTCTAATACCAATTGTCGAAACCCTTCGGGGTTGCTTCGCACAGTAATGGACCAGGTTCCTCAGAATAAAACACAGGCAATCAAATAATAGAGTGTAAGAAAACTAAACACAGTGCAGAAAGAGTAAGAGACACAAGGATTTTTACGTGGAAACCCAGAATGAGAAAAACCACAACTTGACCTCACAAGCACCAACGAAATTCACTATAACCAACCTCTTGATTATAGTTTAGATTTCATCCAAACTTTAGGCTCCTTGCACTAGCAGCAACTCTACTACCAGCTCATCTTGGTAACTCTACCAAGGACTCCCCCTACATTAATTAGCTCTAATTAGTCTCAAGCTTAGGCAACTCTACCTAAGCAGCACTCTCAATAAAAAAAATACTACGCTTATAACATTAGTAGTTCTTTTACAAATCAACACTCAAAAAAACTCACTCACTCTTTAAGCAAAGTACAAAGTTAAGAACATGAGCAATGCTTGAGCAGTCTTGAAATAGAATTTTTATAGCCTCACTTCTCTCTATTTAGAATTGGCAAAAACTGATTGTTGAAGAGACATCTCTTTTCTTTTATAGTTGGGTGATGATTAGGGATGGAATATCATTAGACTAGCTATCTAAGTTGGTACTAAATAACACCGGCAAGTTTGTTACATAAGGAGGCAAAACTGTGCAGATTTTGTGTGCTAGCTGTACAGTACTTTGTACGTCCAGGGACTTGGTCCCTCATAGTTTAGTTGCTCATTATCTAAACTACATTTATAGCAAGGTCTATAGTCTTCAACTATGATAGGGGCTTGGATTTTTGGAACCAAAGTTACTACTACACAATTAAGAGGCTTAAACAACTTACTAGTATCAAAGAAACACTTCACAGTGAAAATGACCTCATGCTTAATAATATTCAAAGTTCTATTTAAGAACATTGCATTATATCCATCCAATATAAGTGATTTATCATCTCCTATTGATTTTAGACTTTTAAGGATTTCTGCTTCAGTCACGGGCTCACAAAGTAGAATTTTTTTATTCTGTTGCAGTCTAGGGCCTTTCTGCATAACTGAGATATCAATTAAAGGTATAGAAGGAGCTACTAAACCTATAAAACCCTTATATAAGGAAATAATTTCCTATTTGATATTTTTGGGGTCAGTTAGGAGGTCACCATCCAGGCTAGTAAGCTCAGTAATATTCTTCCTCAAGGTTTTGTCTTTGACGACTGGAGAGAAGTATTTTGTATTAGAGCCTATAAGTTTGATACATTGAGCTCTGGATTTCTGCTTCATAATACTCTCCTCCACCTTAGACCATTTTTCAAGAGTTTGAAGAGTTATTTTTTCTTAAGCTTGCAGGGTATCAGATAGAAATTATAACATATTTTTTGTATGATTTGAAGATAAATCCTAGCTTGTTCAATCCTCTGAGTTGTAGCTTTGAATTCCAAGTTATTGAGGTCTTTCAAATCAGTTTAAAGATCTTTGATTTTCATCCATAAATTCTTTCCAGGTTCAAGGTTCTTTACATCTTGAAAATTATATTCAATAATTTCTAGGAAATCTTTGTGCTTTATCCACACATTAAAAAATTTAAAAGGCACTTTTTTGTTTAGTTGTGACCTGGTAAGATTAATAAACATTGAAGAGTTGTCTGAGACATATGGGACTTCATATTCAACCTTCACATGACCTCATTGTTGTATCTAAGCACCATTGCCCAAAGTTTTATCTATTTTGCTTCTGATCTTGTCTGCTTTGAGTTTTTTGTTGGACCAAGTATAATAGTCTCCTTTCCATGACATCTCATAAAGTGCATAGTCATGAATGCACTCAACAAAGTCCTTCAAATCACTATATTGTACAGGTTTCCTTGCATATCTGTCCTGAGGGTACAATAGAGTATTGAAATTGCCACTAATCATCCAAGGTAGTTGGGTACCATGTGATATCTCTCTTAATTGGTCCCATAGCATCAGTATCAAATGAGTAGTATTACATTCATATACCACAGTGATTAGATAGACTTCTCCATTAGTTAAGTTTCTGGACTAGCAGTGTATTAATTGTATCTCCCCGTTCAACATGGTGACATAGTAGTGTCTAGTATCCCATAATATCCAAATTAGACCATTTTTAGTAGTATTGTAGTTGTGTAACTTCCCCCAGGTTGGAGCAATATTGGCACTGATTTGAGTGGCTCTGTGGGCCTTGACTCTAGTTTCTACTAATCCTTCAAAATCAACCTTTTAATTCTTAAGCGGATTTTTAACTTTTTTCTGCTTAACATCCCTGATATTCCAAAACAACCATTTCATATGGTATTAGGTATTTTTCCTCTGTTGGGAGGGGCCAGACAAACCTTACCATGTCACTCTGAATATTAAAAAATTTGTTCCTAAAAGAGATAGTAGTCCTACTCATA
Source organism: Capsicum annuum (assembly GCF_002878395.1). Taxonomy (NCBI): domain Eukaryota; kingdom Viridiplantae; phylum Streptophyta; class Magnoliopsida; order Solanales; family Solanaceae; genus Capsicum; species Capsicum annuum. The sequence goes on along the minus strand of NC_061122.1, from coordinate 148,519,878 downwards.
TCCAGGCTAATCTCTTTAGGACTAACACATTTTTTATTTATAGTTATTGGTTGAAAGTTAGTCTCATTAGTTGTTGCTAGCTGAGTAGGCTATAATGGAGTGGTATTTGCAGTCTCTAATGTTGTAATTGTTATTTATACTTTCATTGTGGCTTACTCTAGTGGCTCTAGTTCCTTTTTCTCTGAATTCTCAGGCCTCTTGTCTTGATCTACGATTAATCCCTTGTATTTCTAAGTCAAGATCACTCTATTAGGAAATTCTTTATTTTGTCTAGGAATTGGTAGGGATTAATTGTCACATGTATGACCTATAAACTGATATTTTTGGTAGTACATAGGCTTCCAATCGTACATGACTACTTGTTGAAAAATATGACCATCAGGGTCTCTCACTGTGATTGGAACAGGCAATAATCGAGTAATGTTGACCTCAACTAGAATTCGAGCATAGGATAAGCAAGTTTGCTTAGTGATGCACTCATCAGCATAAATAGGAATGCTTATTGAGCTATAAATACTACTCAATTATAACACCCTAAGAACCTATCTCGAGACGTCACACGGTTCTTAAGGCCACACACAGCCTTAAGCTAACCCTCTGAGACTATCTTAACTCCTATAATTCACCATGATAATAATATAGCGGTAATAAAAAAGAATAATCATGCTATGAACATACTGAGATACAAAATAATAATATCCTGTACAATCAAAATACCAAGTTCTGTACATACTGGTACTCTAGTCTGACAAAGCCTCTACTACATAAGACTGAAGAACCATTGGGACAGATCCCCAACTGGCTCATGCTGAACGAAAAAATAAACAACCATCAATTAGCAAGACGAAAATCATGAACATAGGTCCTCAAACCATAAGGAATCACCAACTGCAGGATGTAGATGAAGGTACTCGTAGATCACTGTCGCGGCTGAGAATGAGCACCTGAACTAATATCACGAGAAAATATAGAATACAAACGGGTATGAAAGTCAGTACTTGGGAATGTACTGAGTATGTGGGGGTGGATGCAACATGTTAAATAATATCATAAGTGTATAAGAAAACCATACATGCTGACAGTAATAATCTCTTCGCTTGAATTATCTGAAACATTATTTCTATAAATCATCAATAATAACACATGCTTCATAAATCTTATAAATCATTCAACTTAACTCAAAAGCTTTGACTTAAGACTTAGAGTGACTTGGTAACTCAAGGTCCTTACATTATTATGGGTTTGGGAGTTTCTTATAACCAACATAACTACACCATGTGAGCCGCATGGAGTCCAACGTTTTGTCCTTCTAAGGATAGAACCCCACATTGGTAGGGGTGTCGTACTATTGCCAAGAAGTACAACCTCAATCTCATCATCATAATCTCATACTCGGCCTTTGGCCCACAATTATCAACATCAATCCTATGATGGCACGTAGTTCTGGGGAAATACCAAATTTCCCATTCGGTGCTAAATATTCCTCCCAGACTCAGCTCAGAACGCATTAGGAAATCCACATCAATCAATATCAACTCATGGGTCTATCATGATGACCAAAACAACTGTATATCTCATCGATAAATCATATACGGCTGAGGATTCCTAACTCGACTCAAAATCAAACAATCTTTCTCAATATCAAGTATTCTTGCTTATTAAATTATTTCAAATACCAAAGCTTCAAGGAAACAACATCGAACTCATTCTTGACTTTCAATCTCAAGTATCGATATGTATTCAATAGTCAAATCTCTCATAGAAAACACAAATCTTGACACTTATCATAAATCACTTAGAAATCATCAATATATATAATGACAATATACAACTCATGGAATAAATACTCAATTTAAGAAGCATGATGGTAAAATAACAATAAATATCAAGCTTATTCAACTCAAGTCTCATAAATCATACATAAGGAAATTTGGGTATAAACCCACTTGCAAAATCATGTAAATCAATAATAGAAAGTAAATCTTTAGGCACAAGAATGAAAGAAGTGTTCTTGTTCAAACCCCACATACCTTGGATTTTGATTTGAAGATGTAGAAAATTGTTTAGAACTTTTCTCACACTTTTAGGCCAAGATTCTTGATGCCTTTGTCTTGGCAAACTTAGTTCTTGAACAACTTGGAGAAAGTCATGGAAGTTTCTTTGAATTTCTTGGAAGAGGATTTGGATTTTGGATCTTGTAGAAACCCTAGTTTCTAGGAGATTCTTGGAAGATTGGAAGAGAAAGGAGAAGAAAAATGAGTGGATCTTCCATACTTGGATATATATATATATCAGACCACATGGGGAGAAAATGACCAAAATGCCCTTTTTGAAAAGCTAAAATTCACTAATCGGGGCCTGTGACGGTCGATCTGACGGTCCATCAAGTCTCCTGATGGTCCACCAGATCGTCTGTCTCTCGAGTGCCAAAACTGGAACGTTCTACCTCGATATGAAGGTCGAAGTGATGGTCCATTAGGAAACTGACGGTCCACCAAGTCGTCTGCCACTCGAGGGCCAGAAATGAGACATTCTGTCTCGACCTGACGGAGCTCTTGATGGTCCATCAACTTTTTGAGGTCCACCAACTTGTCCGTCGCACGATGGCCTAAAAAAGGAGTCACTGCCTCGGCTTGATGGGGCACTTGACGATCCACCAGGGACTTAACAATCCACCAGGGACCTGACGGTCCACCAGACGACCGTCAAACCTGGGCGATCCGATACCGTTGAGGAAAACAGCCATAACTCACTCATCCGATGTCGGATTTTGATGAAATTGGTATCGATAAAAATCATGCTCTTCATGACAAAAAGTTGAAATTAGAGAAATACAACATGGTTTAAACATCAATCACTTTAGAAGTCATACATATCCACTCAAAAGATGGATTTAGGCTTAAGAAATGATTGGGGTATTATAATATCTCCCCTTGGACACATTCGTCCTCGAATGTTGCCAAATAGGCCAATAACAAGATAAAATGAGGATGTATAGATGGAAAGACTCACATCTAAGGGCTCACTTTACTCTAAACTTTTGAGTACTTCACCAAATACATGAATCGAAGAGGGAATAACCATATAGCGGAATACATTAGATTAGGAGGAAACTGAATTAAGGGAATAGTACCTTCAGCTTGATTCAAACTCGTGGATAAAAGATGAGGGTAACTGGCTCGCATATCCGCTTTTGCTTCCCAAGTGGCACCCTCTACTGATTAATTTTGCCATAGAACTTTAACCAGAGGAACTTCCTTGTTCCTCAGTCTACGGACTTGATAATCTAGGATTTCAACCAGGATTTCATCATACGAAAGGCTATCCTGAACATCACAACCTTCCGATGGATCAGCAACAATAGAATCTCCAATGTGTTTCTTGAGCATAGAAACATGAAACACAGGATGGACAGCTGACACTGCAAGCAACTTAACCTCATAAGCTATTTTCCCAACACGATCCAAAACTCTATAAGGGACAACATATCTGGGACTCATCTTCTCTTTCTTTCCAAATCTTTTCACCCCTTTCATGGGTGAGATTTTCAAATACACCAAATCATCGACTTCAAACTCAAGAGCTCTTCTTCTCACATCTGCATATGACTTCTGACGACTCTAGGTTGTCTTTAACTTCTCCCAAATTAACTTAACTTTCTCCATAGCCTCAAATGCAGCATCAGGTCCAATCATAATAGCTTCAACCACTTCGAACCAACCTATGGGCGATTTACATCTTCTCTCATACAAGGATTCAAACAGAGCCATTCCAATACTAGCATGAAAACTATTATTGTAAGCAAATTCAATCAATGGCAAGCGTTCATCCCAACTTCCTTTGAAATCAAGAACACAAGCCCTCAACATATCTTCTAAAGTCTGGATAGTCCTCTTAGCCTGACCATCTGTAGATGAAAAGCAGAGCTAAGATAAACTTGGGTACCAAGACCCTTCCGAAAGGCTCTCCAAAACTGAGAAGGAAACTGAGTACCTCTATCGGAGATGATAGACAATGAAACTCCATGCAACCTGACTAACTCTCGAATATACAGCTTAGCATAGTCCTCCGTGGTGATAGATGTATATACTGGTAGAAAATGTGCTGACTTAGTCAACCTGTCAACAACGACCCAAATAGAATCATGATGATGACAAGAGAGAGGTAAATCGGTCATGAAATCCATGTTCACCACTTCCCACTTCCAAGTAGGAATGTTAAATTCTTGCATCACACCACCGGGTCTCTGGTGCTCTAGCTTTACCTACTGGCAAGTTGCATACTTTTCTACTAACTTCACTATATCTTTTTTCATATCATTCCACCAATAAATTTCCCGCAAATCGCGGTATATCTTGGTAGCATCGGGATGAATAGAATACTGTGCGCCATGCGCCTCAGCCATAATTCTCTGCCTCAGATCATCAACATCAGGCACACACAATCTATTCTGAAATCTCAATACACCATCTCCCCCTTGGAAGAAAACCTCCACCTTTTGGTCTTTGACGGACGCTTTCAATTCAGCCAAACGAGAATCCATATCCTGCTTCTCCTCCACTTTCGAAAATAGGGAAGATTCGGAACTACTCTGAATCCAAATACTACCCTCAGCTGAGTCGAGCAATCTAACACCAAACCTAGCTAAACGGTGCACTTCACGGGCTAAGTCCCTTCTATCTTCCTCGACATGTGCTACACTACCCATGGACGACCTGCTAAGAGCATCTGCCACTATATTGGCCTTGCCCAGGTGATATAACACACTCATATCATAATTCTTTAGCAATTCTAACCATCGCCTCTACCGAATATTCAATTCTCTCTCAGTAAACACATACTGCAAACTCTTGTGATCCGTAAAGACATCAATATGAACGCCGTATAGGTAGTGTCTTTAAATTTTCAAAGCAAAAACCACTGCAGCTAACTCAAGGTCATGGGTCGGATAATTTTTCTCATGAGGTTTCAACTATCGGGAGGCATAGGCTATAAATTTACCCTTCTGCATCAACCTACAACCCAAATCAATTCTAGAAGCATCACAATATACCACAAAATCATCTACACTATTAGGCAGGGTCATCATAGGGGCTGAAGTGAGTCGATTCTTCAACTCCTGAAAACTCTTCTCGCAAGAATCTGACCACTAAAATTTAACCTTCTTTTGGGTCAACCAGGTCAAAGGAACAGCAATAGAAGAGAAACCTTTGACAAAACGACGGTAGTAGCCAGCTAGACCCAAGAAACTCTTAAAATCAGATGGGGAAATAGGTCTAGGTCAATTCTTTACAGCTTCTAACTTTTGAGAATCAACTCGAATACCATCAGAAGAAATAATATGACCCAGAAAAGCAACTGACCTTATCCAAAATTCACACTTGCTAAATTTGGCAAACAACTATTGATCCCTAAGGGTCTGTAAGACAATTCGAAGATGATTTGCATGGTCATTTTCACTCTGGGAATATACAAGGATATCATCTATAAACACAATAACAAAAATATCTAGGTACGGTCTGAACACCCGATTCATGAGGTCCATAAAAGCTGCCGGGGCATTCGTTAGCCCGAAGAACATGACCATGAATTCAAAATAACCATAACGAGTGTAGAAAGTTGTTTTTGGAATATCACACTCTCTGACTTTAAGTTGGTGATAAACGAACCTCAAATCTATTTTTGAGAAATAATTGGCACCTTGCAGCTGATCGAATAAGTCATCAACTCTAGGAAGAGGGTACTTGTTCTTGACTATGACCTTGTTAAACTGACGATAGTCAATGGACATGCGCAATGAACCATCTTTATTTCGCACGAATAAAACAGGTGCAGCCCAGGGAGACACACTGGGCCTTATAAAACCCTTATCAAGAAGATCTTTGAGTTGCTCTTTCAACTTCTTAAGTTCTGCGAGGGCCATATGATACGGAAGAATAGAAATTGGCTGTGTATCAAGGAGAAGATCAATTCCGAATTCTATCTCTCTATCGAGAGGTAACCTTAGGAGATCTTCTGGGAAAATATCAGAAAACTCATTAACAACACTAAGAGATTGAATAGTTGGAGTCTCAGATTTAGTATCTTTAACTCGAACCAAATGATAGATATAACCCTTGGATATCAATTTCCTAGCTTTTAGATAGGATATGAAATGACTTTTAGGAGCTACAAAATTTCCAAACCACTCAAAGACTGGCTCATTGGGAAACTAAAACTTGACTGCACGGGTACGACAGTCTATAGACGTATAACAAGAGTGTAGCCAATCCATACCCAAAATAATATCAAAATCAACCATATCTAGCTCAATCAAATCTGCAAACATGACTCTGTTAAGAACAGTGATAGGATATTTCTTATATATTTTCTTAGCAACAACAGATTCACCTACTGGTGTAGAGACTAGAAAAGGCTCAAAAATCTTTTCAGCACTGATTTCAAAATTCACAGCCACTAATGGAGTCACATAAGAAAGACTTGACCCAGGGTCCATCAACACATACACATCAAAATAAAATACATGAAGCATACCAATAACAACATCTAGTGAATCCTCCTGCTCCTGGAGGGGTGGTATAGCATAAAAGAAATTCTGGAACTGGCCACCTATAGTACTAGACAAGGCACCATGAAGAGGAGTAGGACGAACTACAGGGGTTGGAGCACTAATAGCCTGACTCTGGGGACGAACATCGCGGCTCCCCTGTCTAGCATAAGGGTAATTCCTGAACTTATGGCTCCTCTGACCGACTAAGCACTCATCGAGATAGTCTCTATCATACTTCAGACATAGGGAAGGACGAGGTCTGTTACTCACACTATCCTGGGACCTGGACATAGTAGGCCTATTAACTTGCTCCGGCCTAATTCTGAATGCAGGAGTACTAGCTGATGAAGGTGCTGGCATAAGAGAATGGCTCTGAAACTGAGGGCGGATCCCTCCAGAAAATCTAGCCTGACTATACCCCTGTTGCTCAGATCTAACTCTCTTATTCCCTCTCACTCTCTCTCTCTCCTTCACTTTGTCCACTTCAATCTGCTGAGCATGGATCATTAGTCTTGAAAGGTCTATATCCCTATTAAGTATAGCGGATCTACACTCTTTCATGACATAACCAAATATATCAGCCAAGAACTTACTCATACTAGTTCTACAATCAGCCATCATACTGGGAGTATATTTAGACAACTGGTTAAACTAATAGCAATACTCCTTAATTGTCATGGAGCCCTGTCTCAAGTTTATAAATTCTTCTAATTTTGCTTTCCTCAACTCCGGGGGAAAGAATCTAGCTAAGAAGGCATCTTGGAATAATTGCTAAGTCACAGGAGTATCATTCTCCCCTCTACTCTTCCTCCACATCTCCACCCAATCATAAGCAATATCTTTCATTCGATAGGCAGCCAATTCAACACTCTCCGTCTTAGTCACATAAAAATATGAGTGATCTTTCTCACTTTATCTAAATATATTTGTGGGTCCTCACCTATTTTCGACCCATAAAACTCAGGTAGATTCATTCGCATAAAGTCACAAACCCGAGCTACAGCAGAATTATTCCCTTGTAGAGGTGGAACAGTAGCCTAGGTATTGGCTTGGGCGTTGGCGGTGACCTCCTAAGCTAGTGCTTGGAAAGTTGCCTGAAATTTAGCATGGGACATCGTCTCACCTAAAGATCAACGGGTTGAGGTCATTTATTTTTTTATGAGCTCTACGAGGAGGCATTTTCAATCATAAGAGAGCACAATTAACCACAGAGAAAAACAGGCATAGGCACGATAGACTCTTGAAAGAAAGAAACAATTTTTCCTAAAATGTCCCATAGCCTCTTGCTCATAGATGTCACGCGCTGCACACCGATGATCAAGACTCTACGTAACGTAGCTTGTCAGACTCCCTAGGACTCCTTGAACCTTAGGCTCTGATACCAAGCTTGTAACGCCCCAAGAACCTATCCCGAGATGTCACACGGTGCTTAAGGCCACACACAGCCTTAACCTAACCCTCTGAGACTATCTTTACTCCTATAATTCACCATGACAATAATCGAGCGGTAAAAAGGAAAAATAATTATGCCATGAACATACTGAGATACAAAATAATAATGTCCTATACAATCAAAACACTAAGGTTTTGTACATACTCGTACTCTAGTCTAACAAAGCCTCTACTACATAAGACTGAAGAACCATTGGGATAGATCCCCAACTGGCTCATGCTGAACGAAACAATAAACAACCATCAATTAGCAAGACAAAAATCATAAACATAGGTCCTCGAACCATGAGGACTCACCAACTGCAGGAATGTAGATGAAGGTACTTGTAGATTACTGTTGCGGCTGAGACTGAGCACCTAAACCTATATCATGAGGAAATATAGAATACAAAAGGGTATGGGAGTCAGTACTTGGGAATGTACTGAGTATGTGGGGGTGGATGCAATATTTTAAATAATATCATAAGTGTATAAGAAAACAATGCATGCTGATAGTATAACTCTCTTCGCTTGAATTATCTGAAACATTATTTCCATAAATCATCAGTAATAACACATCTTTCATAAATCTCATAAATCATTCAACTCAACTCAAAAGCTTTGACTCATGACTCAGAGTGACTCGGTAACTCAAGGTATTTAGATTATTATGGGTTTGGGAGTTTCTTATAACCGACATAACTACACCATATGAGCCGCATGGAGTCCAACGTTTTGCCCTCCTAAGGAGAGAACCCCACATTGGCAGGGGTGTCATACTATTGCCAAGAAGTAAAACCTCAATCTCATCATCATAATCTCATACTCAGCCTTTGGCCCACAATTATCAACATCAATCCTACGGTGGCACATAGTTCTGGGGAAATACTAAATTTCCCGCTGGGTGTTAAATACTCCTCCCAGACTCAGCTCAGAATGCGTTAGGAAATCCACATCAATCAATATCAACTCATGGGTCTATCATGATGACCAAAACAACTGTATATCTCATCGATAAATCATATACGACTGTGGATTCCTAACTCGACTCAAAATCAAATAATCTTTCTCAACATTAAGTATTCTTGCTTATCAAATCATTTCAAATACAAAAGCTTCAAGGAAACATCATCGAACTCATTCTTGACTTTCAATCTCAAGTATCTATATGTATTCAATAGTCAAATCTCTCATAGAAAAACACAAATCTTGACACTTATCATAAATCACTTAGAAATCATCAATATATATAATGACAATATACAATTCATGGAATAAATACTCAATTTAAGAAGCATGATAGTGAAATAACCATAAATATCAAGCTTATTCAACTCAAGTCTCATAAATCATACATAAGGAAATTTGGATGTAAACCCACTTGCAAAATCATGTAAATCAATAATAGAAAGTAAATTTTTAGGCACAAGAATGAAAGAAGTGTTCTTGTTCAACCCCACATACCTTGGATTTTGATTTGAAGATGTAGAAACTTGTTTGGAACTCTTCTCACACTTTTAGGCCAAGATTCTTGATGTCTTTGTCTTGGGAAACTTAATTCTTGAACAACTTGGAGAAAGTCATGGAAGTTTCTTTGAATTTCTTGGAAGACGATTTGGATTTTGGATCTTGTAGAAACCCTAGTTTCTAAGAAATTCTTGGAAGATTAGAAGAGAAAGGAGAAGGAAAATGAGTGGCTATTCTCCACTTTGATATATATATATATAAGACCACATGGGGAGAAAATAACCAAAATACCCTTTTTGAAAAGCTAAAATTCGCTCATCGGGGCCTGTGACGGTCGATCTGACGGTCCTTCAAGTCTCCTGACAGTCCACCAGATCGTCCGTCACTCGAGTACCAAAACTGGAATGTTCTTTCTCGACGTGACGGTCGAAGTGATGGTCCATCAGGAAACTGACGGTCCACCAAGTTGTCTATCACTCGAGGGCCAGAAATGAGACATTCTGTCTTGACCTGACGGACCCCTTGACGGTCCGTCAACTTTTTGACGGTCCACTAACTTAGCCATCGTACGATGTCTTAAAAAAGGAGTCACTGCCTCAACTTGACGGGGTACTTGACGGTCCACCAGGGACCTGACAGTCCACTAAGTTAACCGTCAAACCTAGGCGATCCGATACCTTTGAGGAAAACGGCCATAACTCACTCATCCGATGTCGGATTTTGATGAAATTGGTATCGATGGAAAGCTTATTCAATTCTATACATGACAAAAAGTAAAAATTAGAGAAATACAACATGGTTTAAACATTAATCACTTTAGAAGTCATACATATCCACTCAAAAGATGGATTTAGGTTTAATAAATGATCGGGGTATTACATCAATGAATCACAGCTCCAATAATTCATTAGTAGTTTGGTAAATTTCACCCATAGTAGGATCTCGGTAAGGTATTCTTTATTAAAATCAAAATAAGCTGACCTAGACTTGAGTATGATAGGATGATCATTGATAGTGTATGAGTATAAGTATAATAATTCATGCAAATTAGTCAGTGAATTAAATCTAGCAATGAAATAGCCTTATTCATGTATATATAACTCCGATTAGCCCACTTTCTTCCAATTTTGATTGATATATTGCATCATTACATTATACCCATGGTTTTCCCCAATTATATATCCATTAGAGCACGATTCTATTTCTAAGTTTCCTTAGCTACCTCAGCCTCATCTAGTTCAGTTATACATTGTTCATTCATAAATACTGGGGCTGTATAGTTCAGAGGCATATCATTCACTGCAGATCTATTCTTTTCAAAGAGATTAACCCATGGTTCAGCAGAATCCTCCTCTTTATCTTTCCCCTTGCATTCCTCCTCTATTAGATTTGGTATTATCATTTCATTATTTTAGTATTCTGCAGCTCGATTCATTGTTCCATTGGGACTGGTATGTTACACACTTATGGAAGCACCAGATTCATCAACTTTACTATAGGTAGGGGAGCGTCACTTAATTTAAGTTTCTTAGATGTTACAGTGGTGTATTTTTTATCGCCTACCAGTTGTTACTCCGTAACCTAAATCCCTGGTGGTGGTGTTATCAGATTAGATTATTGTGGGGTTTGTTGTCTTAGTAGCTATAGAGCTACCAAAATAAGCAATAGTAGTCTTGGGGGGCCTTCTTGGACCTCGCCCCCGTCCTCGGCCTCTCCCTCTAGCCATGGCTATCGAGCTCGACATACATTAACTAACGTGCGCTGAGAGAATTTCTGAGAGCATTTGTATTACATTTGTTAATAAAAGTTCCAAATGCAAATTTGTATACATTGAAATCCTAAACTTCTATTAATCAGTATAAAATGTTCCAACTAAAATGTCATTGTACTCAATTAATTTATCTTTTTGATGTTATATGTGTTTGGACTTCTCCTATTTACTTAATAAATAAAATTTATTTGTTTTATAAGTATAGATAAATTCATATTATATATTAAAAAAATTTATAATATTCAGACGAATCAAAAAAAATATTGATAAGTAGAAAAGGACATTTGGATATTTCAACTGATTTATTCTTTTCTTGATTTTACCTGCAAAACTACATTTATGGGTAATACAAGACATCGCCCAATATATATATTACTTTTTTTCTTAATTTATGTGACACAAATATAATTTAGATAATCAATCATTAAAATAATTTAAATTTTTAGTTATTGTGATTTATAATATTTTTTATTTTATTCCAATTTAAGTGACAAGGATATAAGTTCGAGAGTCAATTGAATATTTTATATATTTTATATTTTTAAGTTGTTAAATATGTGATTTATATTTCTTTTAGCATAATTTTTCAATAAGTTATGTCTTTCTCTGTCCTATCATAATTTCTGTGGCTTTAATATAATTCAATAGTCAAACAAATATTTTATGTTGATATATCATTTTGTGTGTATTTTATCTTTTTATGAAATATTATTAATTTTTTAATGCTTACATGACAATAAAAATTAATTTGGGTGATATAACAAAATCACGACTCAAACAATGAAGCAGATGTCTTAAATAACTTATAACAACTAATTAGAAGTGATAAAATAAAATTACTATGAAAAAATACATGTGAAAAAAATTTAAATGGGTCTCATATAAGACATCTAATTAATTTAAAACATCGAGAGTTAATTTATCATTTTATGTTTATTTTCTCTTTTTATTAAATACTATTAATTTGTTAATACTTAAATGACTTATAATAATTAATTAGGGGTGATGTAGTAAAATTACGATTAAAGCAGTTGAAAAATGTAGTACAAACATCAAGAGTTAATTTATTATTTTATTTTTTTATTTCTATTTTATATATTTTCAAAATTAATTATGGGTGATATGATAAAATCACGATTGAAACAACGAAGCAGACATGTCTTAAATGACCTATAACAGTGATATAATAAAATTACTATAAAAAAATACTTATGAAAACATTTAATTAGGTATCATATAAGACATCAAGTAGAAATAAAATGTCAATAAGTAATTTATCAGTTTATATTTAATTTATCATCTTTATTAAATATTATTAACTATTTTATACATAGATGACTTATAATGATTAATTAGGGACAATATAGTAAAATAACAATTGAAGTAGATGAAGAAGGCAGCACAAGCAAACATGTCGAGGAGGTGCCTGTTTATTGCCCTATTTTTTTATTAAATATTATTAATTTGTTAATACTTAAATGACTTATATAATTAATTAGGGGTGATATAGTAAAATTACGATTAAAGCAGTTGAAGAAGGTAGTACAAAACATCAAGAGTTAATTTATTATTTTATTTCTATTTTATCTTTTTTTCAAAATTAATTATGGGTGATATGATAAAATCACGATTGAAATAACCAAGCAGACATGTCTTAAATGGCCTATAACAGTGATATAATGAAATTATTATAAAAAATACTTGTGAAAAATTTTAAATAGGTCTCATATAAGACATCAAGTAGAAATAAAACGTCAACAATTAATTTATCATTTTATATTCAATTTATCAACTTTATTAAATATTATTAATTATTTTATACATAGAAGACTTATAATGATTAATTATGGATGATATATTAAAATAACAATTGAAGCAGCTGAAGCAGGCAGCATAAGCAGGCATGTCAAAGAGGTGCCTACTTATTGCCCTTTAAAGCAGCTGAAGAAGGTAGTATAAAACATCAACAGTTATTTTATTATTTTATTTCTATTTTATCTTTTTTCCAAAATTAGTTATAGGTGATATGATAAAATCACAATTGAAACAACGAAGCAGACATGTATTAAATGACCTATAACCGTGATATAATGAAATTACTGTAAAAAAATACTTGTGAAAAAAAATTAAATAGGTCTCATATAAGACATTAAGTAGAAATAAAACGTCAACAATTAATTTATCATTTTATATTCAATTTATCATCTTTATTATATATTATTAATTATTTTATGCTTAGATAACTTATAATGATTAATTAGGGATGATATAATAAAATAACGATTGAAGCAGTTGAAGCAGGCAACACAAGCAGACATGTCGAAGAGGTGCCTGCTTATTGCCTTATATAAGTAAGTAAAAAAATTTAAATTGCTTGTGTGTCTCTTCTCTTGTACTATCAAGTATTATTTTTTTCATTTTTTCTTGAGTAGTTTCTTAGTATAAAAAAAAAAAGAAAATGTTAAAAGATATAAATAAAATTTTGAGATTTAAGCCACTACATTGAATGTTAAATCACAATATAAAAGATAATTTTTTATGATGTATCTTAGAGTATAATTAAACACAGCGTACACAAGTTACATATAAATTCTTTTTCATAGAATGAATTCATAGTATTACTTTTTCCTCTAAAAATTCTTATTCATGAAACTTTACATGCATTATGGAATTTTAAAATAATTCTTAGGACAAGTTAATTTTTTTTTTGAATTTGAGTAAAGAAAAAAAAAATTTAAATATAATATGAGATAAAATTATATTTTGATAGATGTGATAGTGTTTAACTTGAATTTTAAATTATAATCACTCTATGTTGGAGTCTTCTTCTAATCTATATTTCATTTATTTTGTTATGCATAACAAAACTTATCTATTTTAAGTACAGAAGAGATATATATTAGAGTTAGAGTTAGAATATATTATGAGAGATATATATTAGAGTTAGAGTTAGAATATATTATGTTAGAGTCAAAATTAGATTTAGAGTTAAAACAATTTACTTATAATTAATTAATTATGCGAAGACCATTTAAAAATAGAGAAGCTTTTAGAAAAATTAAAAAATCTTTAATTAGTAATTATTCAGAATATATAAGTCTAAACAAAACAAAAGAAAATCCACAAAAACTAGCCTACTTAATTACATTAATATCTAGTACTGAATCAAAATTAATAACACATTTAAAATCTAGAAGAATGAAACATATACCACCTAATTATGATAAAATTAGATTTAGATATCCACCGAGATATTATAAATATAATTTAAAATGAATAAAATACAACGATATAAAGAATTAAAACAAATTATCTCTGAAAAACGAAAAGAATTAAAAATAAGAATAGAAAGACTACATTATAATATATTTGCCGGAGTTAGTAAAAATTCAATAGATACACAAAAAAATGAAATATCAAAATTAGAATCACAAATAGATAGTTTAGAATATGTATATCAACATGACCTATTCACAATAAAATGAATAAAGAAGAATTTATAATAGATGAAAAAATATATGAAAACTACGAAGGATCAAAAATAAAAATAGTATTTTCTAATCTAGGACGAAGATATAAGAAAATAGGTGAACATTTATATCTAATGTTAGAAAAAGAAGAATTAAAATTAGAAGATAAATTAACAGCAATGGTAAGAATAGAAAAAGAAAATGAAGAGATAGATAGGAAAAAGGAAATAGAAAAAATAAAACAACAAACTACGGAAGAAATACGAAAAATAGAAGAAACCAAAAATAGTAGAATTGCTGAATTAGAAAAAGAATTACAAATGTTAAAAGAACTGTATGAACAAAGACAAAAAGAAAAAGAAGAAAAAGATAGAGAACAGAAATTACTAAATGAGATAAATCAATTTAAGGAAAAATTAGAAATCAAAAATGAAGAATTAGAAATAAATAATATAGATATAGAAGAGACAGATAATTATGAGTCCGAAGATAGTGAAACATACACAGAAATATTAACAAATACAAAAAATTTAGAAATCAATGAAGAACAAAAAATTAATGAGGAAAACTTAGAAAATACCCAAACAGAAATAAATACTCTTGATAAAAAAGAAAATGAAAATATAATCCCTAAAACAACAGAAATAAGAAAACCTATATATTATAAGAATAAGTTTAAAAAATATGATGAATATGATAAATGGATACCAAAACAAATAGTGAATAAAAATTATAACTTTTTAGATCTAGACTGTGTAATAGATACAGAAAAAACAATACAATTATGGATAGGATATATGACAAAACAATTATTAGATAATAATATAAATATAACAGATGCACCGGAATATATAGAAAAAACACTAATAGGATCAGTAAAACTATGGTTTGCAAATCTAACCGAAAATAGCAAAAAAGTATTAAGAACTAATAAACCTATAGAAGGAACATCATCGACAACAACTAAACTAACACCTATAGAATTATTAAAAAAATATGAAACAGCTATAAAAGATGAATTTGGTAGTACGACAACAATCGAAGAAGAACAAAATGAAGAAAGAGATATGAATAGAAATTTAATGTTAAAATTAGCAATATGTAATATGTGTTATATAGATGAATATACTTGCGCATTTAAAGAATATTATTACAAAGGAGCATATAGTATAGAAGAAAGTAAAGAAATAAGAAAATTATATTTTAATAAATTACCCGAGCCATTTAGTTCGAAAATAATAAAAAGTTGGGAAGAAGCAAAAATAGTAGATACGCTAGGAGCAAGAATAAAATATTTACAACAATGGTATAGAAACTTATGTGAAAAATATAGAGAAGAATTAAAAATGGAAAAAACATTAATAAGAAATTTAGCTTGTTGCAAAAATAAAATAGCACCCCAATTTGGATGCGAAGAAAGATATTATAAGAAAAGAAAAAGACATAAGAAATATAAGAAATATAAAAAATCAAAATATAAATATAAGAAACCAAGAAAAAGATATTATGTAAAAAATTATAAACATAAAAGACCATATAGAAAGAAGAAATCTATAAAAGAATGTACTTGTTATAATTGTGAAAAATTAGGACATTTAGCTAGAGATTGTAAATTACCTAAAAACCCAAAAAATAAACAAATATCAGAAATAAAGATAGATAATACCGAATATATGCAGATAGATTATATAGATTATGAATTAGACAGTGAAGATAGTATATATGAAATTTCAGAAAATGAAACAGATAATGAAATAGATAGCGAAATAGATGAATTAAATGACTGAAGAAGATATAAAAATAATAACAAAGGAAGAATATTTAAATGATGAAGGAACAGAACAAAAAATAATATTTGACAGTAATATATTTGATGAAATAAAAGGAAAAGAATTAGATTTAAGTGTAGAGAAAATATTTAAAATACCAACAATAAAAAATATTTTTACTAGGAAAAAAGATGAATATTATGTAGTATGCCAAAAAGAACATGTAATAGACTGCAGATATGCAAAAGGAAATCTAATATACCAAAAATTTAAATTTATAATAAGTGCAAATTATTCAGTAGCAGTAACAGATAGGAATATAGATAAATCATTAGTATTATATTGGAAAATATCAGGAATAGAATTAACCCCAGGAAGTAAAATATTTACTGCAAGATGTAAAAATCTATATGTATTAACAACAAAACATAAAATAACAGGAAAAAAAAAGATTAACAAAATACAAATAGAAAGCCCATTCGAACAAATAGTAAAAACAATAGATTATAATGATTATACCTATAGAGACATAGATACAGAAGAAAATTTAGAAATAGTAAATGATAGAATAAGTACAACGAAAAGAATAGCTAATGAAAAGCCAGAATCATCAAGCTCATCAAAAAGAACAAGTTATGAAACAAATTCAATAAGTAGTTTAAACCAATATTACATAACGGGAAAAATAAATGAAAAAGAATATTTAATACTTTTGAATACAGGACAAGAAGAAAATCATATAGCAAAGTATCTAGTAAAAAATGAAGAAATAAAAACTGACAATGATATATGCCCAGATCTACCAAGAAGTTTAATAAATAATAAAAATATAGCAGAAAAAGAAATAATGTTAGGAGTTAGAAAAATAAAAATAGAATTCGAAGTAAAAGAAGAAATGCAAAAAGCGGATATAATATTAGGAATAAAATGGTTAGAACAAGTAAAACCATATAATATAGAACATACACAACTAACCTTAACATATAACAAAGAAAAGATATTCTTAAAAAGAGCCTTAACATGAAATGAAGATATATGTATTAATGAAGATAGTAGTAGAAGGATATTACAGTAGATATTATACGCCTATGATAGATACAGGAGCAGAAGCTAATTTATGTAGATATAATTGCTTACCAGAAAGCAAATGGGATAAACTAAAAACACCAATAATAGTTAAAGGATTTAATAATGAAGGAAGCTTAATTACTTATAAAGCTAGGAATGTAAAAATACAAGTATGGGATAAAATATTAACAATAGAAGAAATTTATAATTATGAATTAACATCAAAAGATATACTTTTAGGAATGCCATTTTTAGATAAATTATACCCACATATAATAACCAAAACAGACTGGTGGTTTACAACACCATGAAACAAAAAGTAAGAGCAAAAAGAGTTAATAATAAAATAAGAAAGAAAACTGATTGGATAAAAGGAAGTGAAAAAATTACACAAAAGTTAGAAAATATAAAAAATACTGAAGATACAGTAGAACTAGTAGTATTTTCGATAAATAAAACAGAAATAACTATATTTTCAATAAATAAAATAGAAATAATTCAGAAAAAATTAGAACAATTATATAGTGAAGATCCATTAAAAGGATGGAAAAAACACAAAACTACTATAAAAATAGAATTAATAGATAAGAATAGCATAATAACACAGAAACCATTAACATATAATTTTGATGATTTAAAAGAATTTAAAATGCACATAGATGAATTATTAGAAAAACAATATATACAAAAAAGTAATAGTAAACATAATAGTCCAGTATTTATAGTAAATAAACATAGTGAACAAAAAAGAGGAAAAAGTAGGATGGTTATTGACTATAGAAATTTAAATGCAAAAACTATAACATATAATTATCCGATACCAAATAAGATATTAAAAATAAGACAAATCCAAGGATATAATTATTTTAGCAAATTTGATTGTAAATCAGGATTTTACCACCTAAAGCTAGAAGAAGAATCTAAAGAATTAACCGCATTTACGGTACCACAAGGATTTTATGAATGGAACGTGTTACCATTTGGATATAAAAATGCACCAGGTAGATATCAACATTTTATGGATAGTTATTTTAAACAATTATCTAATTGCATAGTATACATAGATGATATATTATTATATACAAAAACTAAAGAAGAACATTTAAAATTATTAGAACAGTTCACAGATATAATAGAAAAATCAGGAATAAGTCTAAGCAAAAAGAAAGCTGAAATTATGAAAAACCAGATAGAATTTTTAGGAATACAAATAGATAAAAGTGGAGTAAAAATGCAACAACATATAGTACAAAAAATAATAAATTCGAAAGAAGAATTAGATACAAAAAAGAAATTACAATCATTTTTAGGATTAGTAAATCAAGTAAGAGAATATATTCCAAAATTAGCAGAAACCTTAAAACCACTGCAGAAAAAAATTAAAAAAGGATATAGAATATAATTATGATGAAAAAGATAAAAAACAAGTTCAAAAAATAAAATTACTTTGTAGAGAATTAGCAAAATTGCAATTTCCAGATGAAAATAGAAAATTTATATATATAGTAGAAGCAGATGCAAGTGAATATAGTTACGGAGGAGTACTTAAATATCGATATGAAGCAGAAAAAATAGAACATCATTGTAGATACTACTCAGGTACGTTTAACGAGACAGAAATAAAATGGAAAATAAATAGGAAAGAATTATGTTCATTATATAAATGTTTATTAGCATTTGAGCCATATATTGTATATAACAAATTTATTGTACGAACAGATAATACACAGGTACGCTGGTGGTTAACAAAGAAAATACAAAATTCAGTTACAACAAAAGAGATTCGAAGACTAGTTTTAAATATATTAAATTTCACATTTACAATTGAAGTGATCAGTACTAACAAAAATGTTATTGCAGATTACATATCAAGACAAAGCTACACAGACTGAAATAGTAGAGGAAGATACTCTAGAAAAAATACTTAACACCCTAACTACGCTTTCAATGAAAGTGGACAGTATGGGTAATGAGATAGAAAAGCTAAAGACTAATGAAGATAAACTGAAGTCTATAGCTACAAATCAGCTAACTCAGCAGTGTGCAGAGCTATGTCGATCGGAAGACATTAAAAATCCAGAGCTAGAAGGAGACGTTGGGACACTCCATAAAACCCATAACATTTATCAATCTACTTCTGCAGGTACAAGCAAAGGAGTTAATAGGCCAAGATACCAGAATGCAAATATGAACAAAATATTTGAAAAACCATTTACCCCAAAAACACAAAAAGACCATTTATTCATACCCCCACAAGTTAACACATACCGAGATAGCCTAAACCAAGACAAAAAAGTATATAACTACACCGCCCAGAAATACATAGAAAATATATACAGAGTACAAACCTTTCTAAACCATAACCCCAAAGCTACAGACATCAAAGAACCAAATACCAATTATATAACCCAAAAACTACAAGGATACAATAAATTAATCGCACTACCCAAAACTAACCCAAGCCTAGTTAAAACCTGTTTTGACTATGGACTACTAAATACCATATATACCCACGACGGAGAAGAGCTAACAGCTATGGAGGAATTATACAAGATATTCACTACCTATAAAAGAATAACAAAAGGAAATTTATTTTATATAAAGTGTTATACTGCACCAGCAGAGATATTATATGACGAAATAAAACCAGTTATACAAGTTGTAAAGATAGGACTAACAAGAGATATGATTATACCAGAAGATATTTTGCAACAACCGGAGATACCTAGGATCGAGATACCAGATTTTTATGCAAATAAAAGACTTATTGGACTAGCTACGATCATTCAAGAACTCGCAAATAATTTTATGAACGGAAACCCAATATGGAGCTACTATTCAAGAGATCATCAAATGATATATTCAAATTCAAAAGAGCTACGACAAGCAGATATGGAAGACGTAAGACAATGGATAATGACGCTACTTAACCCAGAAAAACAATCTACCGCAAGAGCGATAAAAAAAGGATTTATTTCAGACGAACTGTTAACAAGATACTGTAAAATAATTGGACATAAATATCCAGACCACCAATGTTCGAAGTGCAATGGAGAAGATAATATTATTCCAGAGGTACATCTAGAATAAAGAAGACAAAATGCCAGCTGGAAAGATAAGATAAAGAGCAATAATGGAGCAGATAAAGAGCAATAATGGAGCAGATAAAGAGCAATAATGGAGCAGATACGACAACGGAAGATATTTTGACTTATTTTCTTACGATGCAATAATGTAAATCAATAATTGCTTACTTTTCTTACTTTTCATTTATAACTTCAGAATAGGGTAGGCCACCATTTTTGACTTTTTTGGTTTTAGTTTCAGAAAGTAAGAAACATGTGTAAATTAAACTTTTTTCGTTCTATATAACAAAGGCAGAAGGCATTGCAAAAGGCAAGCCTTCATGCGTTGAAGCACCTTGCTCTCTCCAATCCACAAAAAATATTTTACTCAGTTAATTAGATAAACATATTTCAATGGAAAAAGCTATGGAACAACAAAACTCAGAAATAACAAAGCTACCCGAACAGGTATATCTATTTATGATTATGAATAGCTAATTTCATAATTCCCAACAATCATGATATGATAAAATAAATTCATATTAGTTACTTTATAGTAGAATTATTCGAAGAATAATATGTTAAGAAGTTTATTAACAAAGAGGAAACGGAGAAATATCCCTAAGGACTATGCCATCCTAAAGGTGAAACCAATGAGGCAAGAAGCCGTGGCGGGGAGTAACTGATAACGCTCAATCTACAGCTCTCGTGGGAGTGTAAAGCGGTCGTTAGCAAATATAGAACCCAACCTGGGTTGGGTATCGATCCCACAGAGAATAGCTTGGCCAACAAGCAAGAGAAATTACTAGACTTTTAGTGCAAGTCTCGTAGGAAAGGGGGGATTGTAGTATGTAACCAAAACAAGAATGTAAGAACTGAAAATAGCAAAATAAAGAGAGATTGTCACGTGTGTTGTAAACAATGAGAATTGAGGCGTTGGGGTTATGTCCACCTTCTGAGGTATACGTCTCTATTGGCTATGAGTGTGTAGAGTCTTGACATGTAATTGCTTATAGAGAATTGTAGTCGATGGTAAATCCAAGCGTCTCTCGACCTAAACAAGGACTATTTCACTTTAACTCTCTCGAGCTTAAAGCGTGACTAACGGTACGAATTCTCCAAGAAGTTAGTCCAGGTACGGCACTAGCTTTTTAATAGGAAAGGGTGTCCTACTACCTTGACATTATCTCTTTTCCAGACAAATAACTTTTCTCTCGAACAAGTCAGATGTTAGACTGGCGTTGGTCTATGCGTCTTCTTTTCTAGACAAATAACCTTTCTCTCGAACAGGTTAGATGTTAGAATGGCGTGTTCTTGTGTTTGAACCGCAAAGAATGTAGATTTAAGATGAAGAGAATAATGATATAAGCAATATACTTGTCTTGAACTCACAAACTCATAGCTATAGATAGTAACTCATTCGGCTTCCATAACCCCAACTAAGAGATTTAGTTACCCATGAATGCGAAGGATATCACGTTTTGCATGGTGGATGGCGTGAATAGTAGGTGTTTGGCGTGTGGTTTTAGTGATTCCGTAGCAAGTAACGATTCTCTTGTTGTGGAATTTAAGAGTAGAAGAATGAAGAATTGAGAATGGGTTGTAGGAAGATGTCTTAATTGTAAGGAGATGAATGAATTGTCAGAATGTCTCCCCCTTCCCTCTTTTTAAAATCTCTAACATGATAGGGTATTTATAATACTCCTATCCTACTCCTACTCAACTAATAAAATAAATAACCAAATCCTAATATACTAATGAAATCCTTGACCCAATTGTACTAGGGTAAGGTTACAAAATTATAATCCAAATAGAATGATGAAACACATAACCTAATTGCACTAGGTTAATGTATTATGGCAAAAATCCAGCTTTGTGTCTGTAAGTCCCAAAGTCTTCAGAAATGCTGTTTTAGCCCGGGACAGATTTTCCATGCAGCAGATTTAGTCCTTTATGCGTCCAGCTCCTTTCCATCTCGTTTGTGAGCTTTCTTTTGCGTCAAGTAAGCCATAAATTGCTGTATTTTGCATCATTTATACCTGAAACTTTCCTAATCACATTTGTTAGCTCATTTACAGGAAAAAGGACTAAAAGTGTACGAAATAGATAATTAGTTCTCGAAACTAGGCTAAAATATGGGCAAAATATATTGATATAGGCGCGTAATTTCGCCTATCATCAGTAACCAGAGTAGAGGCGCTGTTTAAGGGAAAAAGTATCCGGATTACCATGTTAATAGTGACGGAAGAACATATTATTTAAGAATAATCTAGTATATAGTAAGCTAAGATGACTATATTTTATGTACATGGTTGAAGGGAATATTTTGAAAAAAGCAATTTTATGAAAATGAATGATAATATATCTGATGTGATGGTAGATAAATTCAAGATACTTATTTTGTATGCACTTAGAAATATAAAAGTAGCAGATATAAGAAAAATCATATTAGAAAAAGCTTTTGGTAAATATTACATGACTAGAATAAATTATATACCACAACTACCTAACTACTCTTATAAATACTTACGATGATAAGTTACATAAAATTTTTAGAAAAAGATATAAAAAATATGCAGTTACTAGAAAAACAGATAAAAATAAATATAGATAAATACATGGAAAATAAAGATATAAAATTTCTTAATAAAAATATGCAAAAACTACTAAGGCTAAAACAAACAACTACAAAACACTATAATAAAACCAATTTTAAAAGATAGATTATCTAGATTATCTCAAAGTTTTAATCTTATATATACTTAAAGATATAGAAATAATAGATATCAAGAAAATAATATTAGAAAAAGTAATAAACTATGAAATTGAAACTACAAATTGTCTAGAACAGTTATACGAAGAAATCTACCCAGAAGGATATTATTCAGATTAAAAAATGTTAGATTATATTAGACAAACTAGAGAAAATCAAGAAAATCTAAATAATGAAATTAATTATAGAAACCGAATTAGGAAAATAATGGAAGACCTAAAAGAAAAATTAATATGGATAGAAAAAACCTTAGAAAATTTAGATAAAAGTACATGTGATAGTTTATATAATTTAAAAAATTCACTACGAGAAGAACAACACAAGATAATAAATAACATTGAAAATCTAGAATTAGATATACATTATAGTACAGATAGGATAAATTATTATACAAGAATTTGTAACTCTGCAATTACTACAGGATAAAATAATTAATGAATATATCTTACGAAAAAAGTAAATTATTAAAAAATATTAAAACAAAATATCCACGCACTAATAAAAATAGATTCACTAGAAACCTACTAAATCTATTTAATCTACTAAATCCGCACACCCCCCCCCTTACAAATGGTATCAGAGCACAGCAATTTAAACAGTACGGAAGAGATATATATTAGAGTTAGAGTTAGAATATATTATGAGAGATATATATTAGAGTTAGAATATATTAATTTCTATATTTTGAGATAAAAAAAAAAAAGAAGAAAACTCAACTGATTATGTGTAACAGAAAAGAAAAACAATTTAAAAAATGCAAATTAGAGAAAAGTAAATTTTAAGTACAGTAGGAAAAAAATGTACACCTAGAATTGGGTTGGGGGAGAAAATTTGAACTAATTTCAGGAATATAATGAAGTAAATAGATATTGCACGTATTACTATTGTAACTTTTACATGAAAGATATGGGAAACAATCAAATAAAAATTTAAATTATTTTTTTGGACAATACAAAATCCTTAAATTATAAATAATATAATAAAGGAAAAATATGAAACATAAAAACTTTCTTGTGATTACATAATTGTTCTTACTCATATATATTTGGTTAAAAGTGGGAGAGGGAGGTGGAGGCGTGTAATGGGGTGGTTGTGGTGGTGGAAGGAATTTGGACCAACTTTGAGAACATAACGAAGTAATTAGATATTTTACATATTACTATTCATAACTTTTAAACGGAAGAGATTGGGAATAGTAGAATAAAAATTTAAATTATTTTTGACAATCTGAAATCTTTAAATCGTAAACAATATAATAGAAAAAAATGTGAAACATAAAACATCTTTTATATTTGTAAGTAACTTTAGTCATTGAATCTCCAATGTAATTTTATGGTTTCTAGGTAGGTTTCACATTTTTTTATTACATTGGGTTTACTAATCGTGGATAACAAGCTTTCGTTATTATGTAACTTTGTGGTTTCGAGGTTTCAAATTTATTTTATTACATTGGTTTTATGGATCATAAATACCAATCGTTCTTTTATGTTTGTAACTAACTTATGTTATTGAGTCTCTAACGTAATTTTTTGATTTAATTTTTATGTTTAGATTTTTCATATATTGTATATAACAAGTTTATTGTATGAACAGATAATACACAGGTACGTTGGTGGCTAACAAAGAAAACTATCTTTTAATTCTAGTTGTTCCAAAGTTTTATCTATCCAAATTAATATTTCTTTTAATTGTCTTCTTCCTCTTTTAAGCTGGTTTCTATAATTAATTTCTTCGTATAGCCAACTTTGTTTTTCTCTATTTTTTCTTATGTATTCTAACATTTTTAATCTGTATAATATCCATCTGAATAATAACTATCTAACAGTAACTATCATTATATAAGTGTAAGTTTTCTATAGAACTTAATAACTCTTCATTAAATTGAAATACCTTTTCGTATATAGTTTTCCTTATATCTACTATTTCTATATCCTTAAGTACATACAAAACAAGTATCTTAAATTTATCTATCATCCCATCAGATAAGTAGGTAGTCATTTTATTTCATATGATTCTATTTCCAAAATATTTCTTTCAACGATATACATAACAAAATATGATCATCTTAGATCACTATATACTAGATTATTCTTAAATAACATGTTCTTCGGCCACTATTAGCATGGTAATCTGGATACTTTTTGTCTAAACAGCGCCTCTACTCTAGTTACTCCCCTATCACGGCTTCTTTGCCTCACCGGTTTCACCTTTAGGATGGCATAGTTCTTAGAAATTTTTCTCCTTTTCCACTTTTCTAATAAACTTCTTAACATGCTATTCTTCGAATAATTCTACTATAAATTAACTAACATGAGCTTATTTTATTATATCATGATTTTCAGGAATTTATGAATTTAGCTATTCATAATTATAAATGAAAATACATGTTTTGGTAGATTTGATAAATCTGTGCTTTGCTCATCCATAGACTTTCCTTAGAAATATATCTGTTCTTATTAAATATCTTGCTTTCAACACATGAAAGTCTTGACTTAGATCGCCTCATGGCGTACATATTTATAATCCTAAAAGATGAAAACGCGTAAACTATTTACACTATTCACTTTACATCTGTCAAGAAAATAAAAGACTAATAATGTCCTAACTTTACATTTGTCCTAAAAGGAATGAAAGTAAGAAATCCTACCTATAAAAGACAAAAATAATAAAGACTAGGCTATACAATAATGGTACTCTTTATAAAAAAGTCAAAAAGGCTATAATGCTACATAATGTTATATTTACGTATGTTAAAAACTTAGCTTGTTAAGTCATATGTCGCTTTCTTTACTGTAATGCTTTTGTCTTTTTGTCTTTATTTTTTCATCGGTCCGTGTTGCTTTATATGTTTTGTCGGATATCTTCCAGCTGTCCTTCTCCGTTCTTATTTTCTTTCATTAGCTGAACTTCTGGAATCACGTTATTTTCTCCATTGCATTTTGAGAATAGGTGGTCTAGATGTTGTGTCCTATCATTTTGCAATATCTTGTTAATAATTCTTCTGAAATAAATTCCTTCTTAATTGCTCTTGTAGTTGGTTGTTTTTCTGGATTGAGTAGTGTCAAAATCCATTGTCTAGCTTCTGACTGTCGTAGCTTCCTTGAATTTGAATAAATCATTTGATGATCTCTTTAATAATAACTTCATATTAGGTTCTCATTTAGGTAGTTATTTGCTAATTCTTAAACAATTGAAGATATTCCAATAATTTGTTTATTTGCATAAAAATCAGGTATCTCAACTTTAGGTATCTCTGGCGATTGAACAATATCTTCCGTTATAATCATATCTCTAGTTAATCCTATTTTTACGACTTGTATAACTGGTTTAATTTCGTCATATAATATCTCTGCTGGTGCAGTATAAAACTTTATAAAAAATAGATTTCCTTTGGTTATTTTCTTGTAGGTGGCGAATGCTCTATATAATTCTGGTATAGCTGTTAGTTCATCTCCTTCTTAGGTATATACGGTATTTAATAATTCATAACTGAAACAAGTTTTAACTAAGCTTAGGTTGATTTTCGACAGTGCGATTAGCTTGTTGTAACCTTGTAATTTTTGGGTTATATAGTTTGTGTTTGGTTCTTGGATATTTTTGGCTCTAGATTTAAGGTTTAGGTAAGTTTGTATTTTGTGGATGTTTTCTATATATGCTCGAGTTATATGGTAATAGGCTTTTCTATCTTGGTTTAAACTTTCTAGATATGTGGTAGTTTTTGAGGGTATGAACAACGGGTGTAACGCCCCAAAAACGGTGAGGTGTCACACGGTGCTTAAGGCTACAAGTAGCCCCAAGCTAACCCTTTTAGCCGTTTTTCTACCATTCAACACTTATAATCAAAGTCATCATAATCAAAAACATCTAAACATCCTCCATAATATCATACTGCAATACGAATGAAATACGAAAAGTAACAAAATACGACATCTCTGACAAATCTGATCAATCTATCCATCTAGTCTGACAAGCCTCTACTAAACTGAATATCCATGAGCCATTGGGACAAACCCCAACTGACCTAAACTTAGAAAATAAACTGAACGACTCAAAGTAAATGAGGAAATCTGAATAACTAGTCCTCGGACCATGAGGACTCACCACTTCAGAGGGTGTAACTCAACGTGCTCGGATAATCACGGTCAAACCTAGGAATGAGCACCTGAACCTACATTATAGGGAAAATGTAGCCCACATGCTATGTGGGTCAGTACCATGGAATATGTACCGAGTACATGGAGGTGCATGAAATAAACATATTTATATGCATATATATATATATATATATATATATATATAACAACTATGTCATAAGTTTTCTTTCCAAATCATGCAGGAAATTTGTAAATGGCTCATAAAGCTTGAAAGAAATCTAAAATCTGAAATCATACACAATGAATGGTAAAAAAATGTCAATCTAGATATCGTGAGCCATTACACTTAATCCAAATATCAAGATTGTTTTCATATTCTCTCATCAAGTAATCTTAGTGAAATCTAGACTATTGAATACATCATAAATCCGCATTTCAAATCTCTTTTAAATTAGTAAAATCAATCTAAGAATGAGGGACGACTCTTTGGGAGGTTCTTCTAACCGACATGTACACCATGTGAGCACCCATGATGTCCCACAACTTGCCCCCGTAAGGTTAGGGCTGTCCTATCCTTGCCATCGATGTAAAACAATCTCATCTCAGTGATCACTATCTCAATTTTCCACATATAGTGGAAGTCAATGTCTCAACCTACGGTGGCACGTAGTTCTGGGGTATGAAACCGTAGTAACATACCCAACTCGGTGCTAAATACTACTCCCAATACTATGCTCAAAAATCTCAAGAAAAAATCACTTTAAGGGTAATCTCATATTTCTTAAGTTAAATAAATGATAAAATCCGTAACTCGTTTCATAAAGTGGATTTTAACTCTGTTGTGACCAAAAGGTCAAATCTTTCTATACTTCATCAAAAATAGTCTAAACATGGGTGCATGTAGCATATAAATTCTCAAAACAACAACCTCAATGTGGGTTAATGACCCTTATAGCGATACTTAATCAATACATTTCAACATTTATGCTTTATATCACAAGCATGCATAATTTATACGGAAATCTGAAAAAATTTCAGCCTTTAATCATAACAATAATCTCAAACTCATGGAGTTTATTTTCTAAACATTCAAAATAATCATAGTATCTTGAAAAACAACATAGGATAAGATTTATCACTTCAAATTCATGATAAAACATGTAAAAACCATGTATCTTTGTAAAATAATGCAAACTTTGAGCACAAGAACGAAAGGGTGTTCTTGTTCATAACCCCACATACCTCTATGGTAACGGATTCATTGAAAGATTGGACCCTCAATGTTGATTGTGTAACCCTAGTTGTTTTTCTCCTTTAGTGCTCTTGGATGATGAACTTAGATTGATAATAGGGTTATGATGTGTTTAGAATCTATTAAATTTGTAAGGTTAAGTTTAGGGGTGTGTAAGGAGTGCCAAAAGACTTAATTGCCCTCAAAATAACCCAAAAATGGAGTGTTTAAGTCACTTGAAACCATAAGATATGCGCCGCATATGATATCGCATATATTTATATAGGCACCGCATATGATATTGCCTATATTTACATAGGCGCCGCATATGATTTCGCCTATATTTACATAGGCGCCGCATATGCTTTCTAGTGGCCACGTTCGATTGGTTAGGCGACACACTCTACTTCGCACAGTCATAACTCCTAGCTCGGGTGTCGGATTTTAGTGAAATTGGTATTGTTGGAAAGCTAATTCGATTCTCTATAATTTTGTGGGTAGAAATATGCATAAATACTACATATTTATCAAGTTATTCTCATTCAAAGATGACCCTTGCGAATTCAAATACTAAAACTTAATGGATTTCGAAACTCTTAGCTTGTACTACCTTAAGTGACTCATATAAACACACTTAACACATCATAATTTCTCTCATAAATAGGGTAATCTTGGTAATTTAGGTGCCCAAATATGGCTTACAAAATTAGGGTTTTCACATATACGAACAACGGTTCATTTTCTAGCTTAGGAAAGTGTGGAGCATTACAATATCTCCCCCTTGGGGACATTCGTCCTTGAATGACGCTGGGTATACTAAGAGTAAAGAGAAAATTAAGGGTACACAGCTGAAGCAACTTGCTAATCTTGCCTCTATTTCATTCTACATTTCAAACACAACAAGAGGTGCATCACTCATGAAATCATAGCTGAATAGTATAAAATAACTGCTGAACTACTGCAATTCTGCATAGAAAAGGAATGATTTAAAGCAGAATAGTACCTTCGGCTTAATCGGAGCTTATGGAAAATAGGTACGGGTACTTGGATCGCATAGCTGCCTCAGCTTCCCATGTTGCACCCTCAACGGATTGGTTTCGCCACAACACCTTGACCAAGGGAACTTTTTTGTTCCTTAGTCTTCGGACTTGGTGATCTAAAATCTCTACAGGAACTTCCTCAAAAGAAAGACTATCTTGCACATCAGGGTTTTCTGAAAGATCTACAACAACACAATCACCAACGTGTTTCCTAAGCATGGATACATTGAAGACAGAGTGAACGGAAGATAACTCTGAAGGCAACTCAACCTCATACGCTATCTTACCAACACGGCTAAGAACGCTGTAGGGGCCAACATAATGAGGACTAAGTTTCCCCTTCTTTCCAAATCTCTTCACTCCCTTCATGGGTGAAATCTTCAAATACACCAAGTCACCAACTTCAAATTCAAGGTCACGTCTCCTCACATCAGCATACGACTTCTGACGACTCTGTGCGGTTTTTAATCTTTCTCTAATCACTTTGACTTTTTCCATAGCTTTAAAAAATGAATCAGGACCACTCACGGCCGCTTTAACCACTTCAAACCAACCTATGGATGACCTATATTTCCTCCTATACAAAGCCTCAAATGGAGCCATGCCAATGCTAGAGTGAAAACTGTTATTGTAAGTAAACTCTATCAACGGTAAATGCTCATCCCAACTCCCCTTAAAGTCAAGAGCACACGCTCTCAACATATCCTCTAAGGTCTGGATGGTCCTCTCATCCTTACCATCTATCTGCGGATGAAAAGCAAAACTCAAATGCACTTGGGTACCAATACCCTCCTAAAAAGCGCTCCAAAACTGCAAAGTGAACTGAGTACCCCTATCTGAAATGATGGATAAGGGAACTCAGCAGTATAAGAAGTATGCACAGGCAAGAAGTGCGCAGACTTAGTCAATCTATCCACAACAACCCAAATAGAATCATGCTGGCATCGAGAAGGAGGTAAACCAGTCACAAAATCCATGTTTATCTCTTCCCACTTCCAAGTGGGAATATCAAACTCCTTCATCATACCACTAGGTCTTTGGTGTTCTACCTTAACCTGTTGGCACGCGGCACACTTAGCCACAAATTCTGCTATATCCTTCTTCATGCCACTCCACCAATAGATTTCCCGCAAGTCACGGTATATCTTTGTGGCACCAGGATGAATAGAATATTGCGCACCGTGCATTTCAGCCATAATTCTCTGTCTCAGATCCTCAACATTCGAAACACATAATCTATCCTGCAATCTCAACACACCATCCCCTCTTGGGAGAAAACCTCCACCTTTTGGTCCTTGACTGATTCTTTCAGTTTACCCAAACTAGCATCTAAGTTTTGCTTCTCCTTTACTTCCGAAACCGAGGAGGATTCGGAGCTACTCTGTACTAATATACTCCCTTCAGTAGAGTCAAGCAACCTAACTCCCAACCTATCCAACCGATGCACATCACGAGCCAACTCCTTCTTACCCTATCCAATATGCAAAACACTACCCATAGACATCCTACTAAGGGCATCCACCACTATATTGGCCTTTCTCGGGTTATACAACACACTCATATAATAGTCTTTCAATAACTCTAACCATCTTCTCTGCCTAAGATTCAAATCTCTCTAGGTAAAAACATACTGCAAACTCTTATGATCAGTGAAAACATCAACATGAACACCATACAAGTAGTGTCTCTAGATTTTCAGAGCAAACACAACAGTAGCTAACTCAAGATCATGGGTGGGGTAATTCTTCTCATGGTGTTTTAGCTGTCTAGAGGCATAGGCTATAACCTTACCTCTCTGCATCAGTACACAACCCAAACCACCTCTAGAAGCATCAAAATATACCACAAAACCATCAACTCCGTTAGGCAGAGTCAAAACAGGGGTTGTAGTGAGTCGAGTCTTCAACTCCTGAAAATTATTCTCATAAGAATCGGACCATAAAAACTTCACTTTGTTTTGGGTCAACTGGGTCATAGGAGATGCTATAGAGGAGAAACCTTCAAAAAACGGCGGTAATAGCCAGCTAGACCTAAGAAACTTCTAATGTCGAACGGAGAGACAGGTCTAGGCCAGTTTCTAACAGCTTCTGTTTTCTGGGGATCAACTCTAACACCTTTGGAAGAAATAATATGACCCAGAAAAGCAACTGACCTTAGCCAAAATTCACACTTTCTAAATTTGGCAAACAAGTGATGATCTCTAAGGGTTTGCAAAACGATACAGAGATGATCTGCATGTTCATTCTCACTACAGGAGTATACCAGAATGTCGTCTATTAACACTATGACAAACATATCAAGATATGGCCTGAACACTCGATTCATGAGGTCCATGAAAGCTGCTAGAACATTAGTTAGCCCGAAGGACATAACAAAAAACTCAAAATGACCATAACGTGTTTGAAAGGCTGTCTTCGGGATATCACATTCCCTAACTCTGAGTTGATGATAGCCAGAGAGAAGGTCTATCTTTGAGAAATAACTTACACCTTGTAATTAATCAAACAAATCATCTATTCTTGGAAGGGGATACTTGTTTTTGATAGTGACTTTGTTAAGCTGGCGATAGTCAATGCACATGCGCAAAAAGCCATCTTTCTTTCACACGGATAGGACAGGTTCACCCCAAAGAGACACACTTGGTCTTATAAAACCTTTATCTAAGAAATCTTTGAGTTGCTCTTTCAAATCCTTAAGTTTTATAGGTGCCATACAATATGGAGGAATGGAAATGGGCTGAGTATAGGGAAGAAGATCAATCCCAAATTCTATCTCTCTATCGGGAGGTACCCCTGGAAGATCTTCCAGAAAGACATCGGGAAACTCATTAACAACGTCAACTGACTGAAGAGTTGGAGTCTCAGACTTTGTGTCTTTAACTCTGACTAGGTGATAAATGCAACCTTTGGAAATAAGC
Source organism: Capsicum annuum (assembly GCF_002878395.1). Classification (NCBI taxonomy): domain Eukaryota; kingdom Viridiplantae; phylum Streptophyta; class Magnoliopsida; order Solanales; family Solanaceae; genus Capsicum; species Capsicum annuum. Next base: position 148,487,232 of record NC_061122.1, on the reverse strand, counting down.
TTTTTAGCCTTGAGATATGAGATAAAATGACTCTTGGGAGATGCGGAATTACCAGACCATTCGATAACAGACTCACCAAGGAACTGAAACTTACTACACGGGTACGACAGTCTATAGATGCATAACAAGAGTGAAGCCAGTCCATACCAAGAATAAAATCAAATCTACCATGTCTAACTCTATCAGATCAGCAAACATAACTCTATGAAGAATAGAAACAGGATACTTTTTGTACACTTTTTGCGCAATAATGGACTCACCCACAGGGGTAGAAACTAGGATGGGCTCAGAGATAATCTCGGGACTCACTTCAAAATTTATAGCAACCAGAGGTGTCACATATGAAAAACTGGACCCAGGGTCCAACAACGCATAAACATCTAACTGAAACACACAAAGCATACCAGTAACAACATCAGGGGAGTCCTCCTACTCCTGACGGGAAGGCAAAGCATAGAATATATTCTGGTACTGACCGTTAGCAGTGCTGGAAGAAGCACCATGAGTAGGACCTAGATGAGCTACATGAGCTGGAGTACTAGCAATCTGAGCCTGGGGGCGAACATCACAGTTCCCCTATCTGGTATGAGGATAATCTCTAAAACCGTGGCCCTCCTGGCTACATCCATAGCAGCCCTTCTGACCTCACAAATACTTACCTCTGTGATCCCTACCACGCCTGGAGCATGGTGGACGGTTAGGCCGGTTACTCACAGTATTTTGAGATCTCAACATAGAAGACCTGTTTCCCTGTTCTTTCCTACCTCAAGTGTTGGAGCACTAGCTGACGATGGTGCTGGCATAGATGATCGGCTTTGAAAATGAGGGAGACTCCCTCCTTGTGATCTGTTCTGACCATAAGTAGGTTGCTTGGATCTGGCTCTCTTATTCCCTCTTACTCTAACCCTCTCTTTTATCTTATCTGATTCGCTCTGTTGGTCATAGGTCATTAGTCTGGAAAGATTCATCTCACTATTAGGCATAGCTGATCTACACTTCTTAACTACATAGCTTGACACCCCTATCAAGAACTTACCCATAATGGCTCGTTTGTCTGCTATCAGATTTGGGGCATATTTTACTAACTGATTGAACTTCAAGCAATACTCCTTAACAATCATGGAGCCTTGTCGTAAGTTCATGAACTCCTCTACATTCGCCTCTCTCAACTCCAGCAAAAAGAATTTATCCAGGAATACATCCTGGAACTCCTGCCAAGTCATAGGAGCAGCACCTTCTACTCTACCCTTTCTCCATGCAACCACCCAGCCATACGCAAGGTCTTTCAATATGTAGGATGCTAACTCAACACTCTTCTCCTCATATACGTGCATTACCTGTGTGATCTTCCTTATCTCCTCCAGATACAACCGTAGATCCTTACCTACCTTGGACCCATAAAACTCTGGCGGATTCATCCGTATAAAGTTACAGATTCTTGCGGCAGCTAAGTCACCTCTCTATTGTTGTGGAGCCGGGGCTTGGTTGGCCTGAACGTTGGTGGTAACAGCTTGGGCAAGTTCCTAAAAGGCTGTCATCAACTCAGCGTGGGATACATTCTCATTCAGGGGATCAGCAGGCTGAGGTTGCTAACTTGCGTTATTTCTTCTAGCTTAGCGAGGAGGCATATTCTAAAACAAAAGAGCATGAATTTAATAGCTGAAAGGGAACAACTGTAAGCACAATAGACTTCTGAAAAATAAAATAACCCTTTTTTTCTAAAATATTTCTTAGCCTCTTGCTCATAGATGTGGCGCGCTAGACACCCATGATCAAGACTCTACTTAACGTGGCTTGTCAGACTCCCTAGGACTCTAATAATCTTAGGCTCTAATACCAAGTTTGTAACACCCCGAAAATGGGCCCCGAGGCTTCACACGGTGCTCAAGGCTACAAGTAGCCCCAAGCTAAACCTTTTAGCCATTTTTCTACCATTCAACACTTATAATCAAAGTCATCATAATCAAAAACATCTAAACACTCTCCATAATATCATACTGCAATACAAATGAAATACGAAAAGTAACAAAATATGACATCTCTAACAAATCTGATCAATCTATCCATCTAGTCTGACAAGCCTCTACTAAACTGTATATCCATGAGCCATTGGGATAAACCCGAACTGACCTAAACTCAGGAAATAAATTAAACGACTCAAAGTAAATGAGGAAATCTGAATAACTAGTCCTCGGACCATGAGGACTCACCACTGCAGAGGATGTAGATCAACGCGCTCGGATAACCACGGTCAAATCTGGGAATGATCACCTGAACCTACATTATAGGGAAAATGTAGCCCACATGCGAACATGTGGGTCAGTACCATGGAATATGTACCGAGTACATGGGGGTAAATGAAATAAACATATTTATATGCATATATATATATATATATAACGATCAGGTCATAAGTTTTCTTTCCAAATCATGCAGGACATTTGTAAATGGCTCATAAAGCTTGAAAGAAATCTAAAATCTGAAATCATACACAATGAATGATAAAACATGCCAATCTGGATATCATGAACCATTACACTTAATCCAAATATCAAGATTCTTTTCTTATTCACTCATCAAGTAATCTTAGTGAAATCTAGAATATTGAATACATCATAAATCCACATTTCAAATCTCTTTTAAATCAGTAAAATCAATCTAAGAATGAGGGACAACTCTTTGGGAGGTTCTTCTAACCGATATGTACACCATGTGAGCACCCATTATGTCCCATGACTTGCCTCCGTAAGGTTAGGGTTGTCCTACCCTTTCCATTGGTGTAGAACAATCTCATCTCAGTGATCACTATCTCAATTTTCCACATATAGTGGAAGTCAATGTATCAACCTACAGTGGCACATAGTTCTGGGGTATGAAATCGTAGTAACATACCCAACTCGGTGCTAAATAGTACTCCCAATACTATGCTCAAAAATCTCAAGAAAAAAACCACTTTAAGGGTAATCTCATAATTCTTAAGTTAAATAAATAATAAAATCCGTAACTCATTTCATAAAGTGGATTTTAACTCTGTTGTGACCAAAAGGTCAAATCTTTCTATACTTCATCAAAAATAGTCTAAACATGGGTGCATGTAGCACATAAATTCTCAAAACAACAATCTCAATGTGGGTTAATGATCCTTATAGCGATACTTGATCAAAACATTTCAACATTTATGCTTTATATCACCAGAATGCATAATTTATACGTAAATCTGAAAAAATTTCAGCCTTTAATCATAACAATAATCTCAAACTCATGGAGTTTATTTTCTAAACATTCAAAATAATCATAGTATCTTGAACAACAACATAGGATAAGATTTATCACTTTAAATTCATGATAAACATGTAAAAATCATGTATCTTTGTAAAATAATATAAACTTTGGGTACAAGAACGAAAGGGTGTTCTTTTTCATAACCCCACATACCTTTATGGTAATGGATTCATTGAAAGATTGGACCCTTAATGTTGATTGTGTAACCCTAGTTGTTTTTCTCCTTTAGTGCTCTTGGATGATGAACTTAGACTAGTAATAGGGTTATGATGTGTTTAGAATCTATTAAATTCGTAAGATTAAGTTTAGGGGTGTGTAATGAGTGCCAAAAGACTTAATTGCCCTCAAAATAACCCAAAAATGGAGTGTTTAAGTCACTTGAAACCATAAGATATGCGTCTCATATGATATCGCATATATTTACATAGCCGCTGCATATGATATCGCCTATATTTACATAGGTTCTGCATATGATATTGCCTATATTTACATAGGCCGCATATGCTTTCCAGTGGCCATGTGCGATTGGTTAGGCGATGCACTCTACTTCGCAAAGTCATAACACCTAGCTCGGGTGTCGGATTTTGGTGAAATTAGTATCGTTGGAAAACTAATTCGATTATCTATAATTTTGTGAGTAGAAATATGCAGAAATATCATATATTTATCAAGTTACGCTTATTCAAAGATGACCCTTGAGAATTCAAACACTAAAACTTGATGGATTTCGAAACTTTTAGCTTGTACTACCTTAAGTGACTCATATAACCATACTTAACACATCATAAGCTCTCTTATAACTAGAGTACTCTTGGTAATTTAGGTGCCCAAATATGGCTTACAAAATTGGGGTTTTCACATATACGAACAACGGTTCGTTTTCTAGCTTAGGTAAGTACGGGGCATTACAACGGGTCTTGTTGTGTTTTTGGTATAAATGGTTTTTCAAATATCTTGTTCATATTTATGTTCTGATATCTTTGTCCACTAACTCCTTTTCTAGTCCTTGCAGTTGTAGATAGATAAATGTTATGGGTTTTATGGAATGTCCTAACATCTTCTTTTAGCTCTGAAATTTTATTGTTTTTTGATCGACATAGCTCTGCACACTGTTGAGTTATCTGATTCATAGCTTCAGACTTCATTTTAACTTCATTAGTCTTTAGCTTTTCTATTTCATTACTCATACTGTCCACTTTCAGTGAAAATGTAGTTAGAGTTTTAAGTATCTTTTCTAAAGCATCATCTTCTATTATATCAGTCTGTGTAGCTTTGTTTTGACATGTAATCTGCAATAACAATTTTTTTAGTACTAAGTACTTCAATTGTAAATGTAAAATTTAATATATTTAATAATAGTCTCTGAATTTCTTTCATTGTAACTGAATTTTGCATTTTCTTTGTTAACCACCAACGTACCTGTGTATTATCTGTTCGTACAATAAATTTTTTATATACAATATATGGCTCAAATGCTAATAAAAATTTATATAATGTGCATAATTCTTTTCTATTTATTTCCCATTTTATTTCTGTTTCATTAAACGTACCTGAGTAGTATCTACAATGATGCTCTAATTTTTCTTCTTTATATCTATATTTAAGTACTCCTCTATAATTATATTCACTTGCATCTTCTTCTACTATATATGTAAAAAATTTATTTTCATTTGAAAATTGTAATTTTGGTAATTCTTTACAAAGTATTTTTATTTTCTGAACTTATTTTTTATCTTTTTCGTTGTAATTATACTCTACATCCTTTTTTAATTTTTTTTGTAATGGCTTTAGGTTTTCTGCTAATTTTGGTATATATTCTCTTACTTGGTTTACTAATCCTAAAAATGATTGTAATTTTTTTTTTGTATTTAATTCTTCTTTTGAATTTATTATTTTTGTACTATATGTTGTTGCATTTTTAATCCACTTTTATCTATTTGTATTCCTAAAAACTCTATCTAATTTTTCATAATTTCAGCTTTTTTCACTTAAATTTATTCCTAAATTTTCTATTATACCTGCAAATTGTTCTAGTAATTTTAAATGTTCCTCTTTAGTTTTTGTATATAATAGTATATCATCTATGTATACTATACAATTAGGTAGTTGTTTAAAATAACTATCCATAAAGTATTGGTATCTACCTGATACATTTTTATATTCAAATGGTAACACATTCCATTCATAAAATTCTTGTGGTACCATAAACGCAGTTAATTTTTTAGAATCTTCTTCTAACTTTAGGTGGTAAATCCTGATTTACAGTCAAATTTCCTAAAGTAATTATATCCTTGTATTTGTCTTATTTTTAATATCTTATTTGGTATTGGATAATTATATGTCATAGTTTTTTATATTTAGGTTTCTATAATCAATAATCATTCTACTTTTTCCTCTTTTTTGTTCACTGTGTTTATTTACTATAAATGTTGGACTGCTATGTTTGCTATTGCTTTTTTGTATGTATTGTTTTTCTAATAACTCATCTATATGCATTTTAAATTCTTTTAAATCATCAAAGTTATATGTTAATGGTTTTGGGGTTATTATACTATTTTTATCTATTAGCTCAATTTTTACAGTAGTTTTATGTTTTTCCCATCCTTTTAATGGATCTTCACTGTATAGTTGTCTTAATTTTTTATTTATTATTTCTACCTTATCTATTGAAAATATATTTATTTCTTCTTTATTTATTGAAAATATAATTAGTTCTACTGTGTCTTCTGTATTTTTTATATTTTCTAATTTTTGTGTGATTTTTTCACTTCCTTTTATCCAATCAGTTTTCTTTATTATTTTATTAATAACTCTTTTTACTCTTACCTTTTGTTTACATGGTGTTGTGAACCACCAGTGTGTTTTAGTTATTATACGTGGGTTTAGTTTATCTAAAAACGGCATTCCTAAAAGCAAATCTTTTGATGTTAGTTCATAATTATAGATCTCTTCTATTGTTAATATCTTATCCCATACTTGTATTTTTACACTTCTAGCTTTATAGGTAATTAAGTTTCCTTCATTATTAAATCCTTTTACTATTATTGGTGTTTTTAGCTTATCCCATTTGTCTTCTGGTAAACAATTATATCTACATAAGTTGGCTTCTGCTCCTGTATCTATCATAGGTGTATAATATCTATTATAATATCCTTCGACTATTATTTTCATAAGTACATATATTTTCATATCATGTCAAAGCTCTTTTTATTAATAATTTTTCTCTATTATAGGTTATGGTTATTTGTGTATGTTCTATATTGTAGAGTTTTACTTGTTCTAACCATTTTATTCCTAATAATATGTCTGCTTTTTGCATATCTTCCTTTATTTCAAATTCTATTTTTATTTTTCTAACTCTTATTATTATTTCCTTTTCTGTTGTATCTTCAGTAGTTATTAAACTTCTTGGTAGATCTGGGCATATATTACTATTAGATTTTATTTCTTCATTTTTTACTAGATATTTTGCTATATAATTTTCTTTTTGTCCTGTATTTAGAAGTACTAAATATTTTTTTCATTTATTGTTCCCGTTATATAATATTGAGTTAAATTAACTGATGAAGTTATTTCTTAATTTGTTCTTTTCGATGATCCTGATGATTCTGGCTTTTCGAAAGCTATTCTTTTTGTTGTACTTATTTTATCATTTATTATTTCTAAATCTTCTTCTATATCCATGTCTTTGTAACTATAATCATTGTTATCAATTATTTTTACAAATTGTTCAAAAGGACTTTCTATTTGTATTTTATTAATTTTATTTTTTTCCGTTATTTTATGTTTTGTTATTAATACATATAGATTTTTACATCTTGCTGTAAATATTTTACTTCCTGGGTTAGTTCTATTCCTAATATTTTCCAATATAATACTAATGATTTATCTATGTTTTTATCTGTTATTGCCACTGAATAATTCGCACTTATTATAAATTTAAATTTTTGGTATATTAAATTTCCTCTTATGGCAGTTATTATACTTTTTTCTATAGGTTTTATAATTCTATCATCTGTTAAATATAATTCTATTGGTGTATCTATTCCTTCTCTAAAACATATTTTTATTAATATCTCTATTCCTCCAAGGTGTGCGTATTTTATTAGGTCTTTACTTTTTATATCGTTTATTTCTTTATTAATTTTTCTTTTTGTTACTCGTGGTATACTAGCTCTACCTTTTGCATATCTACAGTCTATTACATGTTCTTTTTGGCTTACTACGTAGTATTCTTCTTTTTCCCTACTAAATATGTTTTTTATTGTTGGTATTTTAAATATTTTTTCTACACTTAAATCTAATTCTTTTCCTTTTATCTCGTCAAATATATTATTATCAAATATTATTTTCTGATTTGTTCCTTCTTCATTTAAATATTCTTCCTTTGTTATTATGTTTATATCTTCTTCAGTCATTTGATTCATCCAATTCACTATCTATTTCATTTTCTGAAATTTCATATATACTATCTTCACTTTCTAATTTGTAATCTATATAATCTATTTGCATATATTCTGCATTTTCTATCTTTATTTATGATATTTGTTTCTTTTTTTGGGTCTTTAGGCATTTTACAATCTCTAGCTAAATGTCCTAGTTTGCCACAATTATAACAAATGCATTCTTTTATAGACATAAGAAATATAAGAAATACAAAAAATCAAAATATAAGTATAAGAAACCAAGGAAAAGATATTATGTCAAAAATTATTAATATAAAAGACCATATATGAGAAAGAAATCTATAAAAGAATGTACTTGTTATAATTGTGGCAAACTAGGACATTTAGCTAGAGTTTTTAAAATGCCTAAAGATCCAAAAAAAAAGCAACAAATATCAGAAATTAAGATAGAAAATGCAGAATATATGCAAATAGATTATATAGATTACGAATTAGAAAGTGAAGATAGTATATATGAAATTTCAGAAAAAGAAACAGATAATGAAATAGATAGTGAATTAGATGAATCAAATGACTGAAAAAGATATAAAAATAATAACAAAGGAAGAATATTTAAATGAAGAAGGAACAGATCAAAAAATAATATTTGATAATAATATATTTGATGAGATAAAAGGAAAAGAATTAGATTTAAGTGTATAAAAAATATTTAAAATACCAATAATAAAAAAAATATTTAGTAGACGAAAAGAAGAATATTACGTATAAGCCAAAAAGAACATGTAATAGACTGTAGATATGCAAAAGGTAGAGCTAGTATACCATTAGTAACAAAAAGAATAATTAATAAAGAAATAAATGATATAAAAAGTAAAGACCCAATAAAATATGCACACCTTGGAGGAACAGAGATATTAATAAAAGAATGTTTTAGAGAAGGAATAGATACACCAATAGAATTATATTTGGCAGATGATAGAATTATAAAACCTATAGAAAATAGTATAATAACTACCATAAGAGGAAATTTAATATACCAAAAATTTAAATTTATAATAAGTGTGAATTATTCAGTGGCAATAATAGATAAAAACATAGATAAATCATTAGTATTATATTGGAAAATATCAGGAATAGAACTAACCCTAGGAAGTAAAATATTTACAGCAAGATGTAAAAATCTATATGTATTAACAACAAAACATAAAATAACAGAAAAAAATAAAATTAATAAAATACAAATGGAAAGTCCTTTTGAACAATTTGTAAAAACAATTGATAACAATGATTATAGTTAAAAAGACATGGATATAGAAGAAGATTTAGAAATAATAAATGATAGAATAAGTACAACAAAAAGAATAGCTTTCGAAAAGCCAGAATCATTAGGATCATCGAAAAGAACAAATTATGAAATAACTTCATCAGTTAATTTAACTCAATATTATATAACGGGAACAATAAATGAAAAAGAATATTTAATACTTCTAAATACATAACAAGAAGAAATTATATAGCAAAATATCTAGTAAAAAATGAAGAAATAAAATCTAATAGTAATATATGCCCAGATCTACCAAGAAGTTTAATAACTACTGAAGATACAACAGAAAGGGAAATAATAATAGGAGTTAGAAAAATAAAAATAGAATTTGAAATAAAAGAAGATATGCAAAAAGCAGACATATTATTAGGAATAAAATGGTTAAAACAAGTAAAACCCTACAATATAGAACATACACAAATAACCATAACCTATAATAGAGAAAAATTATTAATAAAAAGATCTTTGACATGATATGAAAATATATGTACTTATGAAAATAATAGCAGAAAGAAATTATAATAGATATTATGCATCTATGATAGATACAGGAGTAGAAGTCAACTTATGTAGATATAATTGTTTACCAGAAGACAAATGGGATAAGCTAAAAACACCAATAGTAGTAAAAGGATTTAATAATGAAGGACGCTTAATTACCTATAAAGCTAGAAATGTAAAAATACAAGTATGGGATAAGATATTAACAATAGAAGAGATCTATAATTATGAACTAACATCAAAAGATTTGCTTTTAGGAATGCCGTTTTTAGATAAACTATACCCACGTATAGTAATTAAAACACACTGGTGGTTCACAACACCATGTAAACAAAAGGTAAGAGCAAAAAGAGTTATTAATAAAATAATAAAGAAAACTGATTGGATAAAAGGAAGTGAAAAAATCACACAAAAATTAGAAAATATAAAAAATACTGAAGACACAATATAACTAGTTATATTTTCAATAAATAAAGAAGAAATAACTATATTTTCAATAGATAAGGTAGAAATAATAAAGAAAAAATTAAGACAACTATACAGTGAAGATCCATTAAAAGGATGGGAAAAACATAACACTACTATAAAAATTGAGCTAATAGATAAAAATAGTATAATAACCTAAAAACCATTAACATATAACTGATGAATTATTAGAAAAACAATACATACAAAAAAGTAATAGCAAACATAATAATCCAGCATTTATAGTAAATAAACACAGTGAACAAAAAAGAGGAAAAAGTAGAATGGTTATTGATTATAGAAACCTAAATGCAAAAACTATGACATATAATTATCCAATACCAAATAAGATATTAAAAATAAGATAACTACAAGGATATAATTACTTTAGCAAATTTGACTGTAAATCAGTATTTTACCAGCTAAAGTTAGAAGAAGATTCTAAAAAATTAACTGCGTTTACGGTACCACAAGGATTTTATGAATGGAATGTGTTACCATTTGGATATAAAAATATACCAGGTAGATACCAACACTTTATGGATAGTTATTTTAAACAACTACCTAATTGTATAGTATACATAGATGATATACTATTATATACAAAAACTAAAGAGGAACATTTAAAATTACTAGAACAATTTGCAGGTATAATAGAAAATTCAGGAATAAATTTAAGTGAGGTTTCAGATTTCCTTTTCTATTGCACTAGGTTTATTAATCCTGAACAACAAGCTTTCGATATTGAGTAACTTTGTGGTTTCTACATTGAAATTTCTTTTTTCTATTGTGTTGGTTTTATTGATCATAAATAACAAATACTCATTTTATGTTTGTAAGTAGCTTATATTACTCAGTGATACAATCTATATATATATCCTTTATAAAGACTTGAGTTTTGTTCTATATGTGATTTGCAATATTATTTTTTGATGATACCATATACTAAGTTGCGATTAAACTTCAATATCATGACAAGTGAGTAACATATCATTGATCTAAATCTTAAATTTTGTATAGTCAAATTCCGTTATTATTTTTAAGGCAACAACTGGTGGTGGTGGACGAGAGTGTGTCTTGGTAAAGAACCTGATGAGTTTGTAAAATTACTACAAGTAAAGAACCTGATGAGTTTGTAAAATTACTACAGGTACTTTATCTTTACATTATTTGTCAATCTTTAAGTCTCAAAAAACATGGTAGGTGAATATTAGTTCTCTTACTTTTGGCTTCTTACTTTACCAAGACTTATTTAATTTTGATGAGATTTTAGAATTTTTAGATAGATGAAAGTTATATTTCTTGTATTTTGTTGCTAACAAAGTTGATGGGTTCAAAAAGGAAAAGACAGAAGTCTAGATTTTTACACCATCAATGAAATTTGTTCTTAATTTAGGTAGGCTTCAAGGGTTTTGTCAATAAAAATATGTGAAATAGTAATTTAAGTGTTTTTTCAAAACAAAAATTTAAGACTTCAATATTTATTAGAACTAATTCTTAAGGGGTCTAATCATAGTTACTATAGCAACTATTATCCGAATATTGGTTGGTGTTGTAGTGATTACTATATTGATATTAATGGTGATGAAAGAGTCTCCCAAATGGGCAAAAAGTTTAACCTCAATGGAGTAATATCCAACCATGGGTCCTGGCTGTTGCGATAATCTTCTCCAAACGTATGAGGTGTTATTTAACTATATTTTTGAGATATTATTCGTAAGTATTATAGTTTAAATCTTTAATTAAATTTATTAGTTGAGCCCAAATATAAGGTTATAAATAAGTTTTGAATCTCGATATGCATATGTAATTACCCTCGTATTAAAATTTAGAAATTTCTGTGTTTTGACTATTTTGCCCTTTCTCGTGGTTACCTTATCTCATTGACGGGTCATGGAAATTTTTGGCACATTTCTTGATACGTCCAAAGTATTTTAAACGATATTATGGTTTTGAACTCCCTTGAACAGGGCTAGTTTGACTTCGATCAATGCTTTGTGATTTAAGCCTCAGATGATGATTCTGATAGTTCCATTAGCTTCGGAATGTGGATTTTGGGTTAGTAGAGTGGTTAGTTCGTATCCCAAATTTTTATTTTGCATTTTGATCCTCCATTTGAAAAACTAGTAAAATTTAGCCTTCGGGGGTTTCAAGGGTTAATTTATTGAAAATGATCATTTAACAAAAATCCAACATCTCCATTGAGTCTGGAATGCCGAAATTAGCCTGGTAGTATATATGATTTATTTTGTGAAATCCCAATCAAATCTCAAGGGTCCGTTCAGAGCTTGGTAGGCTTGCACCAAAAAAAGCAACTATTGATATCTGGTGCAGCCGCTTAAGCGGCCAAGGTTCGCTTAAGAGGCATAAGCTTTAGCAGCCGAAGATCGCTTAAGTGGTAGCCGCTTTAGAATCCTAATTCCACTTTACCGTAACCGCTTAAGTGACAACCGTTGTACATAAGCCTCTTTTCATAATTTTTCACCAGTTTTGGACTTTGAGCTTCGAGTTTGGGCGATTTTTAGGATTTTCTTCACCATTTAAGCTTGGGTAAGCTTCAAAACCTTAATTCCTTTACTTTTCGGTGATATATATCATTAAAACACTCTTTAATCTTGGTTTCAAAATGGGTTTTGAGAATCTTTTTGGAAAAGCTTGAAAATAATTTTTCTTTGATTTGAACTTCATTTTAACTCATTTTGCATGAATTTGCAACTATAGACTCCTATAACCTTGAAGAAAAAATAATTTCTCCTTTCATTTTTTAAATCATTCCCATTTTAGACCCAACTTTAATAGAGTCAATGAGGATATCATTAGCTTTCTTTTGACTTGTAGATGCCATTTTTTAGTAGATTAGACGCGTTTGGTATTAATTCAAGGGAGTCAAGCTTTTGATTGAGGCTTTGGATGGTGTTAGGACTTGCGGTGGTTTTGCTACTTTTAAGTATCTCTAGAACGGATTGTAAATAGATAACTTAGTGTTTTTGAATAATTGATAGGGATTATCTATATTATGAGCTTGTATCAGACTTGGTGACTTTTTAAAGGATATTTAGGTTATCCTTACCTTTTTATGGAATGATTGAGGTTTAATAAGCACTTAGAGTAAATGACCTTTTAATAGTGGATGAGACATGATATGACAAGCTAGGCTCGGGAAATTTCGTGATAATTGTTATTGAGGATTGTTATTATTTTCGTATTGCCCATGTGGGAACTTATGTGAACATTATTATTGACTTGAGAAATTATTCATTATCATGTGCCACTATGTACATAATATTTTTTATTTGGAGAGTATATATTGTGATGATGCCCGAGCGGGGGCTTGAGTTGATATTGTTGGCTATATGTGCATCTAATTGTCATATTTGTTATTATGTCACCAAGCAAGGGTTGACTTGTTATCATAAACTATGCTAGTGCATTAGATTGCCTTTATCATATCAATGATACTCGAATGAGGGACCTTAAATGATATTTTGATGTCGTGCAAGACTATTAGTACTAGTAGTGCCCTACAATGACTTATATCATAAAACATTATCACATTGAGTTGATTATGAGCTCACTTTTACATGTATTAAATGGATTATCATCTTTATACTGATATATTGTGAGCATTACATCCTCATTTCATACATGCATATTCACGAGACATTAGTACCACTGAAAAACACTAATTTTAAAAGAAATGAGACACTTTTAAAAATGCCTAGATCGAGGAATGTGTCGATCAAATTAATTGAGACATTTTTATAAGATATTGTAATAACCTTGATTCATGAACACTAGCCAGAGAGGTGGATTTGAGGTTATGGAAAGTATATGAGTTGTGAACCCTCATGGATCCTACCTGGAAGTTGCAAGCTCGGTGTGTGTACAAAAAAGTTACTTGATAACTTTCAAACATTATCATCATTCTATTATCATCACATCATTGTATTACATCATTTGCGTAGCATTACCTTCCTTGATTTAGTTTGATACTGTGTTAGTATTTACTTTTGTATTGTATTGCTATTATAGAACCTTATTTTATGATATTGTGTTTGAGCATTCATTTCACTTCATTACATTATCTTAAATCATCCTTTATTGACTGGGAGGTAGTGGTATTATGAGATATGGGTTATAGCTGCGGCTTAGTCAGGACAGATAGTTATGTATCAACCCCTGGTAGCATGAGATATACTCTTATATATGCACAATCTCCTTGTTTCTATCCCATATTATTGGTTGATTATAATTAATTAAACCTGATATGTCTTATTAGTGAGTCTTCTTGATAATTTACTTTCCTTATTTGTTGGTGATAAAATGAATAGTCTTGACTCACCAAGATCAATGTATCAACTATGTATTTAATACGTCTATTAATCGTTGTGTTGGGTTACCCTGACTAGGATAAAGCAATGTATATAGTGGATTTCAGATTGTTGGGAAGCCTTGAGTAGTTGGAGTGGTAGTTTTTGCCATTGCTTTGGATTAGGATCAATTATCGATGATAATTGTTAAGTACATGTAGTGTCACATTTCAAAATAGAGACTGTGAAGACACCTATCCAACCCTCTGTGATAGGTAAGCCAAAAACCCAATCTCAAATATAACATCCAAATGTATATAAATGGAAGGAGATGGGAATAGAATAAGGTTACAAGGCTAAATCATTATAGGGATAAGAGCCTTAGGTTATAAGAATGAGGTTTACTCGATCGTAAGTTATAAGTGACATGTGTACCTGGTTCATGTTCTTGAATTTCTTAGTATGGAGAAGTCTAGAGTGTTGTTATATGGTATTATTTAGGGCTGAATTGAGTAAGATATAAATAGACTATGTGAACTCTTGGTATAGTTTTAAAATGTTGTTAAACTATGAGGTTATGATGTTAGACGTGTAGTGCTAGTATACTAAGGAGTTGAAAATAGATTGTTATGTGATAGGAAGTGTAGATGTGTATATCCATGAAAATGTTGGTTATAAGATGATGACTTTGGAGGCTGGAAAAAGTTAAGATTAGTATCCCTGAAGTGGATTTCCAAGATAGAAGTTAGTATTTTTCACATTATAGTTACCAGGGTGAGCCTAGCATTCATCTGTATAGTGATAACCCTTGGTGTTGAGTGTTGTTCTTATAGATTTAACGAGGGGATATATGTGCATGATTAGTATAATGACCTTTGAGCTAAGGGGGATATTATATGGATCTTGAATTTTCTCATGGTGGAGAGTTTCAAGGAAGATTCATGATAAATCTATTCTTATTCTAGAAAATTCCTCCTATTTCGATTTAATAGGACATTCTATCAATATCTTATGTATTCAAATGGTGCATATGCCTAAGGTCCAAGTTCTCTCATATCCTTGCTTATACCCTTTATTTATGATCTAGGTATTTGATATATGAAGCCTTTGTGCCTATTGGATCGTATCTTTTATCACAAGCCCCACTTTGAGTAGTGCGACAAATAAAAATTATAATTAAATAGTGTTACTCCAGTTTTCTATTGCTTGTACTTTATTCCCTCAATGACCTTCCTTAAGATAGGATAATAGTGGTTATGAAAGCATAGTAATGATTTAGGTAAGAGAGTAGATATTTTTTTATTATTGTGAAAGTTGTGGTGTGACAACTCGAGCTAATATTATAGACGAATAGCAGAGATTGGGATGAACTTTTGTTATGTAAACAGTTAAGAAGGGGATATGTGGTGAAAATATTTGTGAAATTGATTGAAGTTGATGGGTTTTTGGTGAGGAGATTCATAAAGTGGGTGTAGCAAAGATAGGCTTGGATGTTGTGATTGATAAATACACAAACCATCGTGTTATGTGGTTAGTACTTATTGATTAATACATGAGTTTGTTTGATAATTAGGATAAGAAGGAGTAGTATTCCTAGAGGATGTAGAGTGTAGGGTCCCATAACTTAATCTAGCACCTTTTAAATCTCAGTTAGGCTTCAACATGGAATAAATATGCAGATAGACTCAAGATCTTATAGTTATGTGTTTTGTGGGAATATTATAAGATTGGGAATGGTGAAGTGTGGCGTAGTTTTAAGCATGGTTGAGAAGCGACGCTGAATTTAAGGGGCCATTAGACGTATCATTGGAAATAAAGAATGTTCCTATTCTTATGTCCCACAGAAATCTTATATTATGTCTTGTATCAATCTTAATCACGGGTGATTCCTAGAAAAATTCATGCCTTACATTGTTATGATCATGTTCCATCGAACTCATGCCTAAGATCATGTCTAGGTCGAATCCCTTTATCTCATGATTCATGCTTACACGATTAACTTGGTATTGTCATGGAGCTCTTTTTGATACCTATGTATGTTTTGCTGAGGGATAATACGAGCCAAATAGCCAACTTAGCTTTTGATGACATCTTTGGAGACCAACACATAGAGACTCAGACTTGGTCACCTCGAGTATACAAGAACAAACATGGAGGACCGGTTTTAAGCATGTCATTAAGCAAGGTCGTGTGTGGATGATTTCTTGGAGAATTAAAGACTTGAGGACTTACAATTTTGGACCACACTTAAAGGTTCGTGGTTTTTGGAGCATTGAAGATCCTTAAAACACTCAAAAACCACCACTCTACTTAAGGGTGTTTTAGTCATTTTGTTCTCTTTCCTTACACTCTAAAGAGCTCCTTTCATTAAGGACATTAGGGCCATTTTGTCTTCATTTTGTAATAACTATAAGTAGGTTCTTTAGGGTTCATTTCATACTTGGTTGTTTATTGATGGAAGACTTTGAAATATTGTAACACCTATTCTCTCTAGGTTTTGAGAGTGAAACACCTTAGTTGTAGGGCTTAGAAAATCCAAAACCGAAATGAGGGCTAATTAAAGTATGGATTCACTTGAGTTACAACTTCGCTTGAAACGTTGGTGCTTGAGGAGGTAATGTCCCTCTTGTGTCATCGTAAGGGTTTTGGTGATTATTTATGTAGGTGTTAGAGGTCCTTATATTTGATACATATTAGGGTTTCTAGTTTTTATGTAAGCATTTGTCTAACCATCTATCCTTTAATATATTATAAATCATTTGTGTTTTGTGCTTCTCTTCTTGTTGTCAGTTTGTGTCTTGTTCTTTGTGGACTATTTTGTGATATTTGTGAACTGTTTTGTATCCTTTATAGACTAACTTGTATTATTTGGTATCATAGTATGGCTTGATATTGTTCCCATAAGATCAATCTTGGGCTCGTAAATTTGAAAATCAATAAAAATGATAGAAAACTGAAAATTCCAGAAAAATAGCAATCTGCCCGTGTTTGTGTTCTTGGCTGAAATTGTGTTGTTGTAGTCTTGGCCGAAAGTTGAGTCTATATCTAGGTTTATTTTACTTGTTTTGAGTGTTTCTTGTGTTAGATTACTTCTTCTCTAACACCTTGAGTCTAGATCCAAGTGAGCCTAAACAATTGTTGTTGGTATTGTTGTTGCGGTTTCAAAAATTGAACATTGTTGGTGTTGTTGTTGTGGATCCAAAATCTGGAAGGTGTTGGCTTGTACTTGTATTGTTGATATTGTGTTTTGGTTTATAATCTTGAAAGGGGTGTGTTAGATTCGTGGAGGTTCACGTGAGGTTTGGTCTTCAAACTTTTATTGAAAGTTCTTGTTGTTCTAGACCAATCTTCATGTCTAGTTGCAAGAAGGCTCTTCAATAGTGTTGTTTTTTATCCAAAAGCCAAGTAGTAAGAAGTGAAGTCTTTGTTAGTCTTGAAAACAACTCCCAAAGACCTACCAAAATAGAAGGGGGACAAAAATATCTACCAAAAGACTTGTTTCCAAAAGGGAGAAAGAACACAATCCTAGGTGTACAAAAGAGGAAAAGTCCACTAACCCCTCAAAAAGGTGTCTTGCCCAAAAGGTGTAAGACAAGTCAAACCTTTTTGAAAGGTGAAAAGGGCTCCAATCTTGTTGTTTTCTTCTCCTAGGCCAAATTATACAATTCAAGAATTGAAAATTAAACCAAAATTTTAAAGTTGGAAAAAATAAGAACCTTTCAAAATCTGCAACCAATCCTAGACCACAACATCATCAAATTCCATACAATACCAAAACTTTGGCTTAAAATCTTGGATTTTAGTTTCTTTTTGTTGATTGTTAGTTTTATTTTTGTTGATTCTTATACTAATTGGCAGCTAGTAAATACCTACTAAGTTATAAATTAGTTTTTGAATACGTTTCTTCGTGTTAACGTTATTTTGTGTTTTTCTTGTTTTCTTAATCTTAGTATTTTCTTAGTTCAAGTTCAGACATTATTTCCTTGAGTCTTCAAACAAAGAATCCATTCCACCAAGGAGTAGACTCACCCCTCGACTCATCACGAACTACAAGCCAACTTGCAACACTTGTGAATCCAAGTGCGAGACGATCAAGTGTGTGAGAGTGTGGTGAGGTTGTTTCGAACTAACTTATGTTTTGTTTTGTATGCTTTTTTTTCTTTTAGGTACAATTACAATAGAACCCGCGGCTACAACGTCTCAACCCATGGAAAACAATGTCACCAATGTTATTTTGGCCTACCTTGACACTATTTCCCGAGATATAGATATAATAAATGAAAGGTTGGATCGTATGGTAGGTCAAAGGGAGAAAGTGGGCTGCCCGAACACACGTCAAGAAGAAGGATGTAGCTCGTGTGAGCTACAAGTTAAAAATGTTATCCCCTACACTCCTATGAACTTAGAATGTTGTGTTGTGGCTAGTAGTAGCCAAGTGGGTGGTGTTGCGGTTTTGCCTAGGGTAGAGGTGCTTGAGTCTTCCTTTTGTGATACTTTTTGTATTGTTAGGTTGCATGAGGACCAAACTCTTATTGTAGGTACGCAAGCACTAGTTGATTCTTTAGATGACGAAATTGATTCTTCTCATGAGAATGATTTATGCCCATCTAGTGCTAGCACTTATAACTTGACTAAGGTTCCATTACCAAGTGACGAGAGTATTCACACACTAGTTGACCCTTGTGAAAAGCAAGGTGAGTCTATGTTGGTATGTAAGTTGACAACAACTAGTGAGGGTGAGCAAAATGATCAACTAGGTGAAGATGATCTTGATCGCTTGAATGTTTAGAAAACCCGAGTCGTGATTGTCCTTGTGAAGATGGTTTTGATTGTGGTCCTTTGGCTGCCAGTGATGGTTTGTATGTATATGAGGACTAACCTTATGAAAGAGAAGGTGGTGCACATTTAGAAATTCTATTGACTTCTTCTCTATGTGTTTCTTATATTGGGCATACTCCTAGTGGAGATTTTAAAACTAGTAGTAAGTGCATGCATGAGAACCTATATTTGAAGATGACTTGTGGAACACCTTTCTTAACCCTCTTTTTGTTCATGATATTTTCAATGGTGATAAAGTGGGTATGCTTAACTTTGAGGATGGCACCCTAGGGGAGAGTGAGAGTGGCCGAGACCTAAGTCCTTAGTTATGTCTTCTATTTGACACCGGTAACTTCTTAAGGTGTGAAGGACGAATAGTTGTTGGTCGGTCCAGTTGTTTGAGTGACATTGCTATATGTGTTACGTGTACTTTACTTTCAATTAAGGTAACCCCTCCCCCCCTCCCGATGGTGATTCTTTTTGCCAACTTCTTTGTAATATTTTTACTAAGTTCCTCGTGATTAAAAGAAAAGAAAGTCTGGTTATATATCAAGTGTGTATCTCCTTGGCATGTTGATGTTGTTTATTGTGCTAACTCTAACCCTCATGTCATAAAGATGTGGTGCTTGTTTTTCTTCTTTTTTTTCTCTCAAGGTTTGGAATCGAGGTCGAATCATTTTCAAGAAGGGAAGGATGATACGAGCCAAATGACCAACTTAGCTTTTAATGACATCTTTGGAGGCCAACACATAGAGACACAAGACTTGGTCACCTTGAGTATACAAGAATAAGCATGGAGGACCAGTTTTGAGCATGCTATTAAGCAAGGCCGTGTGTGGAAGATTGCTTGAAGCATTAAATACTTAAGGACTCACGATTTTGGACCACACTTAATGGCTCATAGTTTTTGGAGAATTGAAGAGCCTTAAAACACTCTAAACCTGCCACTCTATTTAAGGGTGTTTTGGTCATTTTGTGCCCTTTCCTTACACTCCATAGGGGCTCCTTTTATTAAGGGCATTAGGGTCATTTTGTCTTTATTTTGTAATATCTATAAGTAGGCTCTTTAGGGTTCATTTCATACGTGGTTGTTTATTGATGGAAGACTTTGAAATATTGTAACACCTAATTCTCTCTAGGTTTTGAGAGTGAAACACCTTATTTGTAGGTCTTGGAAAAGCCAAAACCAAAATGAGGGATAATTCAAGCATGGATTCACTTGATTTGCAACTTGGCTTGAAACGTTGGTGCTTGAGAAGGTAGCGTCCCTCTTGTGTCACCATAAGGGTTTTGGTGATTGTTTATGTAGGTGTTAGTGGTCCTTATATTTGATACATATTAGGGTTTCTAGTGTTTATGTAAGCATTTGTCTAACTATCTATCCTTTAATATATTGCAAATCGTTTGTGTTTTGTGCTTCTCTTCTTGTTGCCGTTTTATGTAATGCATGATGTGCAGGTGTGCAACTCCGATACCAAATCAATAATAAAATTAAGAAAAATATTTCATGTCTTAAGCCAAATCATATATCAACTCAACTTGTCATGTGGGAGTATTCTCATCAACTTTCATTTTCAACAATTCATTTACTATAGCAAATTAGTCCATCGTGCTACCAAATAGGAAAAATAGTTCAAAACGTACAATTGACTTATTTTAACCCTTCAAATAACACCAATATAAGCATAAATGCTCGTCACGTTACCTACACAGAACCCCCAATCCCCAGTACTCCCCATTACACATAACTAATACATAAGCACTTCAAAAGAGAATCTAATAAAGTCTCAACTTGCCTCAAATCAAAGCCCAAGCATCAAATTATAAACTTTCCCTTATGTTAAGATTTGGAATATTCAAAATCTGTCCAAATACATATTTTTCGTGAGAATATAAATCTAATAACGCTCATATTATTGCATTAATTTTGGCTTGAAAACATAATCAAATCTCAATTCCCATGAATTCAAACACAAAACTAACTCATAACCATCTACACAAACGTATATCAATATCACCACCCAAACTTAATTAGAGAATATCATATCTAATATGCCAATATCATATCTAAGAATGAAACTTCAATTCAAAATCCTAAAGAAACCATTGAAACCATAATTTGTGAAAGTCAAACTCTAGGCTTAAACTTTAATTTCCCAATCCATTTTTAATCTCTTAACCTAGATATGGACATAGCATGCTACTGTTACCATGCAATATCAAAAAAATAACTTAGTAGTTCTAATCTCCAAGCATCTCATTACTTCCAAGAATGGAATAGTAGGACACTTATTGCCAATTAAGAAATCTACCTACTTCTAAATAGAATAATATGACTATTCTTTTATAATTAGTCAATGCCTCCTCACATTTTCATAGAATTAATAGGAAAAATTCAATTAATTTTTAATCGATCATCACTGTAACCATTAGGTTATAGAAAATCCATTAATCATAGCAATTAATTACTTACCGAATGCAAGTTTGGCAAAATTTCTTTCAAGGCTGCGATAGGAGTATTGTAATATTGGTAACCGCCGTGCCTTTCTTCTCCCAAGCTGCTAATATTATTACTATTATTGTAAATCCTTTCTACGAAAATTCATTCTTGTATCGTCCACATAAGTAAATAAAATTATGCTTTTGGCCCATTAATTCACTAATTAAATTAATTACCTAAATACCCAAAACTTCTAAAAAATCCTCAGAATTTGTTTAGAATCTGGTAGAAATAAATCAGATACGTAAATTGACTAAAAAATGTCATGGACCTATGGAATTATTAAAAAAAATCTAATCCAAGGTCATCTTGATCAAAAGTTGACCATGATCGGGCTTAACTTTATTAAACTCAAGAACCCAATGACTTAAATCACTTTCGAACACCTTGAAGGTTAGTACTACCCACCCCCATAAGTTATAAATCATGTCTCAAAACTATGAGGAGGACTGAAATAAATTAAATATATAAAATAATTTGCAGGGTCGCTACACATGGTTTCATACTCACTCTTGCCTTTCTTTTATTTTCTAGTTTTCTGCACCCCATAAAGGTATTGATTCAGTTGGTAGATGGCAGATGACATTTCTTTAGAGTTGACATTGCGGATATCAAGGTAGTGGCCGATGCTTCACAAAGCTTATTCGGATCACTCTATATTTATGTCTTATGTTTTATTCGCACCTACGATATTTTAAATAATTATTATTAGTTGAATCTGTATTAAAGGCTTGTACTAGTAACAACCAGACCAAAGATATATCTTTGAGACATGTGTCTTATCTCTCTTTCTATATATATATTTATGATTTTTCTATTTTCACTTTTGATTTCCTTTATCTCTTATTATTTAAGCTAGGCTAGTCCTACTTGTCTAAAAGGTGTAACAAGTGCCATCATGTTCCTATTTTTGGATCATGACATATTGATATTAGAGTTGCAGGTTCATAGGGCTCATTAGTACAAATCGAGTCCAGTAGCGTCTTGCAGATCGATGTAGAGACATTCATTATCTATCTTCGAGAGGCCATATAACTTTAGAATATTTTTATTGCTTCATCTCATTTTGGGCACTCAAAGAGTTTTATAATTTAAAAAGTTCTTATTTATTCTCACAGATAGTAAGCAGGTATTTTTACGCAGTTAGAGATTTAGAGATCGTGTCTTTGGTATGTAATAAGAGTAGTATTCGAGGCAAAGGTCGGATCGAGATGTCTAGACCAGCTAGGTATCAGGTTAGAGTTGTCTCTTTTGGTTATAAGATAACTAGTGGTGTTATGTCTAGTGACATAAAGGAGTTGAGACCAGTATGGAAATCGCATGTAATCATACTTGTGATTGAGGATTAGTTAATTTGAGTGATGGGTTTCCTTCAAAGGGTGGCTCCTATTTTGGTTCAGTATGCAACTTCGAGGCTTCAAACTCTAAATATACATATAACTACTACAGATTTTTCTAGTGTTGATGAGGTATTACTGGGAACTGCTCCATATCCAGTGGATTTACACTTTATGTCTATGGAAGGACAAATTAAATATATAGATCTTATAAGGATAGGTCCCCTTTATTTTGATGGATATCCTAGGTTTGATGTTTATTTTCTTACTTGGTTGACGTGAGGGGTAGCACCGATTAGGTTTGGTGGATTCTAATAAAGTGGAATTCACTTTATTTTAGTTCTTTGGGCTAGCTAAAGGGTGGTTGAGGACTTTTATAGACAAAAAACCAACTGAATCACTTCCTTTTTTATGGGATTAGTTTGCTAGAGAGCTTGTAAACAAGTTTGTGTGAAGATATAAGAAGTTACAGGCCAGAGGATTTAAGAATTTGATGATCATAGAGATATGCAAGATGGATTTCAAGATCTCCATGGTTTACGCTGGGAGGGAGTTAGATTATGATGGTCATTTTGGTTCTTTAGACCTAGGTCAACAAACTTTGACTTTTTATTACTTCTTATGAGAGGATCTTAGGCACTATAGTAGGTATTGTCCATATCTTAGATGAAGAGATGATTCATTAGTTTCTCTGAGAGATAATAGGTCTCAGTATCAGGTTTTATAGGATGGATAAAAGGCAAAATTTTATGATATAGTAGCCATAGGTATGATTTCACTTTGCCTTTGATTTATCTTGGTAGTGTTTGATTATGGGTCTACATTATTTTATGTATTTACTTATTTAGCATTATGTCTTAATATAATTTTTGGTCTTTAACTGGGTCTACTGATATTGTTACCCCGTAGATGATTCCTTAGTGGTGGATTCGGTGTGTAGATTTTATATTGTGACTCACTTAGAGTGCATAGTCGAATTAGGTTTGACTTTTTGAGTATTAGTGGACTTTTATGTATTTGGGTATGATCTCTTTAATGGTTATGTTGTGGGTGGGTTTTGGAATATTCAGATTATAAAAGGTACTCAGAGGCTCTCTAGAGAGTCGTGGGTAGTTGAGATCGAGAGAGTGCTTTGATTATTAGAATAGCGAGTTATGAGTAAAGGAAGTTACAACTAGAAGGCTTATATAAAATTGCCAGCAAGTATTAACAATAGTGTGAGTACGAGTTCGTTGTTTTAGGGGGTTACTTTGATGTATTTGTGGTTTGGGTTAATGTCGTGTTGATGACGTCAACTTTGTGGGATAACTAATGGTACTTACTAGATTGAGCAAGAAGTCCTTGTGATAGGTCGGATTCTATAAAACCAACTTGAAGAATTTCCATTGAGGGATTCTAGTCGGATAAGAAAAAAGTTCTAGGCGTTCATGCCTTGCATATTGTTACTCTCCTATTGATTGGCCTTTTTTAAATGATAGAATTTAGTGGTATTGAGATACTCCTTGGTTAGGTTTCAAATATTTCAGCTTATAAGGGATTCTTACTTTGATTCAGAAAGAGTTTTGAATGGAAAGGACACTTACTTATAGCAAATATTACTTCTATAGCTAAGTGGCCTAATATATTATTTTTGTTCATGAGTTTTAGATGAGGAGTATGTGTTACTATTCCATAGTTCTTGTGTTAAAGAAATAGTTAATGAAAAATAAAGTAAGAGAAAGGTTAAAGAAATTATACATAAGGAGTTTTGATGTATTCAAGGTTTTATCATGGGTTCGAAATGGAAATTTAAAGTCCTATTAGTGTGGTTTATTAGTAGTTTATTTAGAGTCTAGCGTTGTTGTTTTTTAGTTTGATTCGTGATTTAGGCATCCATCAATGAGATATAGTGATTGTTGCACTTCTTTTGTCGGTTGCTTGTTTATTGTTACACTGGGTTGCTTATGTACGCAGAATTAAAAAGACTCTTTGTTCTACCAGAATATTGAAAACTACAAATTGTTTGATGGCTTTTAGATATTGAGGGTTGCACATGTTGTCGTGATGAGTAGCTTGAGTTTTT
Source organism: Capsicum annuum (assembly GCF_002878395.1). Lineage (NCBI taxonomy): Eukaryota > Viridiplantae > Streptophyta > Magnoliopsida > Solanales > Solanaceae > Capsicum > Capsicum annuum. The sequence goes on along the minus strand of NC_061122.1, from coordinate 148,462,227 downwards.
GGTGTTATTTAGATATTTCCTGCCTATGGTACGTAGAGTTTTATGGTAATTCTCAATTACCTCAAAGGGGTTAAGTTGTAGGTTTTGACTAGTGGATCATGATCCAGTATGATGAATGTGACTTTTAAGGTTTTGTGTAGCTTTGGTACTGAGTTCTAGCCTAGTATCTTTAGCCTAAGGCTATAGTGCTGTTTGATTTGATAATGATGGCATCGGCCTTATGTAGGTCAATTTAGTATTTTGGTGGTTAATTATGTGATTTATAGGTTCCTTGGCATTTAGTAGGACTGAGGATGATTTTTGGTCCTGCGGGTATAGCCAGTGTCTTGTAGTACCTTGGTCAAGTTTAGTTTAGCCGGTGTATTTAGAGTTTTTATTGTGTTTGAATTAATTTTTGGGGATAGAGAAAGTTTGAAAATACAGAAGTTTGGCTTCATTAAGAATTTGACCTTAGATTCTAGTTTTGTACCTGGTGAGTCAGTATGTGATATATTTATGGTTCTATGGTAAGACCGGTGGTTTATGGTTATGAGTTCACGTTGGAGTGCTTGCTTGATGCTTATCAAGTGTATTTTATATCCTACATGTATTTTTGGCATTTTCTTATTTGAACGTTCGTGAATCTTAATGGTGGATACTATAATGATCCACGTATTGAAATTTAGAAATTTTTGTATTTTGACCATTTTATCCTTCCTCATGGTTGTATTATCTCATTTGTGAGTCATGGGGATGGTTGACACATTTGTTAATGAGTCCGAAAGTGTTTTAAATGAGATTGTGGTTTCGAACACCTTTAAAGGGGCTAATTTGACTTCTATCAATGTTTTGCGATCTGAGCCTCGGATGATGATTCTGATAGTTCCATTATCTCCAAAATATCCATTTTGGGTTAGTAGTATAGTAAGTTCGAGTCTCCAGCCATTATTATGCATTTTGATCCTCTATTTGAAAAAACTAGTAAAATTTGACCTAAAGGATCTTGAGGGTTAATTTGCTAAAAAAAAAATATTTTTTTGAAAATCCAGAGTCGCCATTGAGTTCGAAATATTAAAATTAGCCTAGTAGCATATATGATTTATTTTCATGGTGTCCTGATTAAATTTTGAGGGTCCATTTGGAGTTTGATAGGCTTACACCAAAATCAACAATTGTTGATATCTAGTGCAACCGCTTAAGCGGCCAAGATTTGCTTAAGCGGCAACCGCTTTAGCAGTAGTTGCTTAAGCAACAACTGCTATATATAAGCCCCTCTTCAGTAGTTTTCACCATTTTTGTACTTTAAGCTTTGGATTCCAGTGATTTTTAGGGTTTTCTTCACCATTTGAGCTTCGGTAAGCTCCAAAATCTTAATTCCTTTACTTTTTATTAATTAATATTATCAAAAGCACCCTTTAATCTTGATTTCAAAATGGGTTTTGAGATTTTTTTTAGAAAAGCTTAAATTTATTTTTTTTTGGGGGGGGGGGGAGGATTCGGACCTCATTTTCAACTTATTTTTGCGTGGGTTTTTAACTGTAGAGTCCTGTAACCTTGGAGAATGTATTTCTAAAAGAAAAATTTATCTTTCATTTTTGAACTCGTTTTCAAATTCATTTTAGACCTATCTGAAATAGGATCAATATAGGTACCATTAGCTTCTTTTGACTTGTAGATGTCATTTTTGAGTAGATTTAACGTGTTTGGTGTTGATTCGTGGAGTCGAACTTCTGATTGAGGCTTTGGATAGTGTTTTGACTTATGGATGTTCATTTAAGGCAAGTTGAGATATACCTAAACTTTTTTCAAAGTCTTTATGTGGTGTATGGTTGTTTGTTTGTGTTTTCTGTTTCGTTTAGGTTTAGGGTTCCACTTTGATATGACGAGCATCTCAGCAGGTACTAGAGTCCTTTTATGGATTGTATTTAGATAAATCCTTATTTTAGTTAGTTTTGCTACTTGTAAGTATCTCTAGAAAGGATTACAAATGAATAACTTGGTGTTTTGAATAATGGATAGAGATTACCTATACTATGTGCAACAAAAATGCAAGAGGGTCGTACATCTTTAGAAAAAATTAATTGAATATGAAATAGAATAAATCAGAAGTGGTAGAACTATTTTATCCAAACTGAAAGGAAAAATTACATGATAATGTCGTTCGTATAATTGACTACCTACATAACAATACTTTATCAATATTAGAAATATGAAAGATTTTTTTATGAAAATGGGGATAGCATGAAAATTAAATAGCAAATATCCATAGCAATTAGGATAACTTGATGCTTTTGAATAATGAATAAGGATTGCCTATATTCCCCATTTCAGTTTATTTGTTTTACTTTCCCTCTTAATTTGTTAGATACTTGAAAGTTCAAAAAAGTATTGTAAATTATAATAATTAACAATTAAAACTATTTAAGAAACATACTAAAAATTTGGTTTCTTGAAATTCTATCAGTGCCACATAAATTAGGACAATGAGTGACATATATTATTTGATAAATGATGTAAGAAATATTATAATTCACAATAATTAATAACTTAAATTTTTTTAAAACCACAAAAAAGTTGATTGACTCTTTAAATTCCATCTGTGCACATAATTTAGATAAAGAAAGTAATATATATTATTTAAAAATGATAATTTCTATAAGTTACAATAATTAATAATTTAAAATATTTTAAAAAATTCATATGTGTCACATAAATTAGATCAGAAGGAGCAATATATATTGAATTGATACGGATACTAGACTTTATAAGTAGTTCAATAATAAATATTGATCTTAATTAAGGTGTTAATAAAAACTCGAAGCTAAATTTTATCTTTGACTATAGTGTACAAATGTTGAACCAAGAAAAAAATGAGTAATGTAAACATGGATGGCGCGTCGAGTAGAAGTAGAGTTGCAGAAGCCCACACTTTAAATAAATGACACAACTATGTTATGGATATAAAAAGTAACCAAAATAGGCTTAGTGCATTTTTCTTGTGCACTAATATTTTTCGTTTTAACGGAATGAGGTCAACGACGTCAACAATGGATAGTGCACTATTTTGTGCACTATCCATTTTTTCCATATAGTGCATTATTTTTGTGCACATCTAATGTATTTCATACAGTGCACTATCCATTTTTTTTCATATAGTAAATTATTTTTATACACTATCAATTTTTTTATATTGTTGGATCCCTGGGGATTGCACCACACAGTGATGGACCAGGCCCCTCAATGTCAATCACAAGCGATAAAACAGTAAAGCAACTATGAGGTGCTGGAAAAACAAAGACAGTATGGGAAGGTAAAAACATAAGAATTTTACGTGGAAACCCAGAAAGGGAAAAAACACAGCTTGCCCTCACAAGTACCTTAAGAAATCCACTATAATCAACCTCCTGATTATAGTCTAGATTTCAGCCAACCTCTAGGACCCTTTCACTTGTAATAACTCCACTACAATCTCATCTTGGCAACTCTACTAAGGACTCCCTACTGATTAACTCTAATCAGTCACAAGATTAGGCAAATCTACCTAAGCACTCTCTATTCAAAGAGAAAAACACTATTCTTGAGTAGTTCAGTTACAAGTCAGTACTAACTCAAGAACAGTTTCAATTTAAGCTCACATAAATAGCTAAGAACTTGAGTAGTAGAGTTTTTGCTTTTATCTCTCTTCCGCTCTTGAATTTGAAAAACCTTATTTGATGAAGAAACGTCTCTTTTCTTTTATAAATGAGTGATTATTAGGGCTGAGATATCATTTGACCAGCTGTCCTAATCAATACAAAATAGCACCTGCAAGTTTGTTACACAAGAGGACACAACTATGCAGCAATGCGTGCCAGCTGTACTGTTCCTAGCACATCTAGGGACCTGACTCCTTATAGTTTAGTTGCTCCTCTTTAAAACTACATATAGCAATTTTCCTCTCTTTTGATGATAATAAATAAACCATACAGTTTTAATCATCGATGCACATTCATCATATTTAATCAGTGTGATTACCACCTAAAGGTATATGTTCCCCCTATCATCATGCTTCCTTCATCACCATTATCCAACACAAGGACTTAATCTCTTATTGTCAATTGCTTATCGGGCTTCAATTACTTTCTTCACGAACCATAACTAATTTATTTCATTTGCATATTTCCCCCGTTATTACGCCTTCATACCTTCATTGTAGCACATCACATCATTTCTTCCTTCTATCAACATGTATACTTATCTGCAACCTTACCTTTGTTTATTAATACTTTTCAGTTTTTCTCCATTGAGATCCCTTCATTCACATAAGATCAGTGAGTATTCCCCCTTTTGGCAGCATTTAAAAGTAAGAACAGTAAACCAAGATTAATAGTAAGCATAAGTTAGTTAACTAATGGCCACTGAGGCAACACTAACATAAAGAACACTTTTAAGGTAGAACCAGATAAAGAGCACAAAAATAAAGACACATTCATCTCCAACAGATTATGTTCAGTGCAAGAATTATATTTCATGTTTCATAGAAAAAGGGTACAGAAGTTAAAAGAAAACGTAGAGGATTATGGGAGAAGGTTTGGAGACATGAGGTCATCTTAGGACAGTGTAACAATTCAAGTTCAAAAGCCTCATTGGTAAAGTTACAACCTTCATCTTAAGTCCATCACTTTTCTGATTTTGCACCAGCATACACCAATTTTTTTTGTTTTCAAGAATTTGTCTATTCTTTTTCTTCATTTACAAGCCCTACTAGGTTTTTCATCAAGATTTTCTTTTTCTTGGGATCGGTTCTCTCGGAAATCTGGTGCCTTTTAATAAGATGTTCAAAATTCACTATGAAGGCTTTGTTTTCGGGCTGTTATTTTGCTCCTTGGACCATCTAAACTTCCTTTCACACTATCAAAGGAGCAATATATTTTTGGGGACAAATCTTCAATGAAAGAGTAAGTGAAAAAATAATTTATCTTTGAATAATTTGGATAGTTGAGTTGAGTAGGGTCGATGGGGTTAATGCAAAGATGAAACTGATTTCAGTTTTTCCTTAGAAAATTTTTCTAATTTGGGGAGAGAGAATATGGCTTTTTCTAGCAAAACAAGAAAAAAAACATGCACATTCATGATACTAACTTGAGAGATGGGACCAGGTCCCTCTATTTCTTTGAGTGATTTCTCATATTTGTGCATACTTTTTCTATTTTCTTACAAATCTATTCTGATGGGTGTATACCTGTAAAGGTATAATAATGATTTAGACTAATAACTATATACTTCACCAAGGATACCTACCTCCTAATCATAGCAAATTTTGTGGAGAACTATTGATTCATATAGTAGGTTAGATCATTTTGATCTGGCCTAACCTCAGCCTGTTCTTCACAAATTATTCCTTGTGAAGTGCCTTAGTAAAGATATCTGCGATCTGTTTCTCAGTCTTGCAGAACTTTATACAGATTTCCTCTTTCTCAACATTGTCTATTAGGAAGTGATGCCTCACATCAATGTGCTTAGTCCTTTTATGATGTATTATATTCTTGGTCATGTTTAGAGCACTTGTGTTGTCACACATTAGAGGGATTGTATCTGAGACAATACTAAATTCTTTCAATTATTGCTTGATCCATAGTATTTGTGAATAACAAGAAGCTACAACAACATATCTAGCCTCAACGGTAGATAGTGCAACTGAATTTTGCTTCTTCGTACCCCAGGAGATTAAGGATGAGCCAAGAAAATATGCTATTCCTGAAGTTTTTTTTCTATCTACTAAATATCCAGCATAGTCAGCATCGACACAGCCAACCAAGTCAAAACTATCTCTTGATGGATAGTATAGGACCAGGTTCCCTGTCTCCTTTAGTAACTAAGAATTCTTTTTGCAGCTTTTAGGTGGGACTCCTTTGGGCATGCTTGAAATCTAACACACATTCTTACACTGAAAACAATGTCATACCTACTTGCAGTAAGATATAGCAAGGATCCAAAAATCCTTCTATACGTTGTCTCATTCACTGAAGGACCTAACTCATTATTGTCCATTTTTAAGGTGGTTCCAATTGGGATATTAATTGGCTTGGCATCTCCTATGTTATACTTCTTCAGTGGCTCCTTGATGTACTTCTCCTAACAAATCATTGTCCCTTGAGAAGTTTGCTTAATCTATAGACATAGAAAGAAGCTCAATTTACCCATCATACTCATTTAAAATTCACTTCCCATCAGTATAGCAAATTCTTCACATAGCGATTCAGAAGTAGCCCCAAAGATTATGTCATCAACATATATCTGAACAATCAATAGACTACTACCTCTGGTCTTTAAGAATAGAGTATTATCTATTTTTCCTCTTTTAATGCCATTTTTAGAGTCTCTTATACCAGTCCCTTCGTGCTTGCTTCAAACCATAAAGAGCTTTGTCCAATTTAAATACATAATGAGAAAAATCTGCATCTTCAAAACCTGGAAGTTGTTTTACATATACTTTTTCTTTCAAATTTCCATTCAGAAAGGCACTTTTGACATCCATTTGAAACAGTTTGAATCCTATGTATGCAGCAAATGCAACAAAAATTCTAATTACCTTTATTCTTGCTACAGAGGTAAAGGTATCATCATATTCAATCCCTTATTCCTGGTTATAACCTTGAACAATCAACCTTGCTTATTTCTGTTGATAGTTCTATTTTTATCTTGCTTATTCCTGTACCCCATTTGGTCTTAATAATTATTCTGTAAACAAGCCTAGGGAACGAATGCTAGAATTTGTTTCTTTCAAATTGATGAAGCTCTTCTTGCATTGCATTAATCCAATCAGCATCTTTCAGGGCCTCTTTTACATTCTTGGGCTCAATTTGGGATAAAAAGGTTAAAATGTCATAACATTCCTGGCTTGAGCTCTTGTTTGAACTCTAATTTACAGGGGTGAAGTTGATTTCTCAATGGGATGAGAGGATTTGTGCCTCCAATCTTGCCTTTTAAGATTGTACCACTAGGACCAGGTCCCTGTGAATTTTGACTGGTTACCTATGGTTGTTCTTCTAATGAAGATGGAATTCATGGCTAAGATCCTGGATCATCATCACTTTCATCACTCTCATCTGCATCATTAATCCTTTGATCATCATCTTCAGTAATAACATCCCTTTGAACGGGAATGAGTTCTTCATCTTTTAAACTTTCACTATTTTCAGTATTCATTTGACTTCCCGACTTATTAAAGATCACCTAAACACTTTCTTAAACTCATAGAGTTCTTTTATTGAACACTCTGTAAGACTTTCTAGTTGAGGAAGAGCCAACAAACACAGCTTCATCGCTCTTGGAATCAAATTTTCCTAATTCACTTTTCACATTGTTTAGCACAAAACATTTGTATCCAAAAGGTCTGAAGTATTCTATCCTAGGCTTTCTATTTAATACTAGCTCATATGGAGTTTTATTTAAAAACTGATCTAATCAAACACCTATTAGTCACATAACAAGCAGTATTCACTGCTTCAGCCCAGAAACTCTTTGGAAGACCACTAACAATTAGCATAGTCCTAGCAATCTCCATGAGAGTTCTGTTTTTTCTTTCAATAACTCCATTTTGTTTTGGAGTTCTAGGAGTAGAAAAGTTGTGACTTATTCCATGCTCAGCACAAAATTCATCAACTTGAGAATTCTCAAATTCAGTCCCATGATCAGACATAAATTCAACAATTTTGCAATTTAGCCTTGCTTGGATTTTCTTGGAAAAAGCCACAAAAATCCCATATGTTTTATTTTTGGTTCTTATAAATATTGTCTAGGTGAACCTGGAATAGTCACCTATAATAACCAACACATATTTCTACCCTCCTCTACTTTGGACTTTGATAGGTTTGCATAAATCCATATGATGTATTTCAAGAGGTCTAGAAGTACATACTTACTTCTTTAATTTGAAGGAGGATCTAGTCTGTTTACCTTTAACACAAGCATCATAAACTTTGTTGTTTGGAAATTTCAGTTTTGGTAGACCATGGACCAGGTCCCTTGAAATCATCTTGTTTAACAAGGAGGAACTCACATGCCTTAATACTCTGTGCCACAAATTAGCATCTTTACCTTGTGCACTTAAATAAGTTAATTGTCCATCAGCCACAGACTCCAGATTAGCTACATACATGTTCTTGATCCTTTTAGCTTTGAGAATAATCTTTCCAGATTTCATGCTTGATACAGTGCATCTATCAGATGAAAATTTTACCTCATTTCCTTTTTCACAGATTTGAGATACAATAAGAAAACTGTACTTTAGCCCATTTACATAATACACATCTTCTTTTGTATAATGAGGTGATTTCCAAATCTTTTCAGCACCTTAGATGTAAACCTTTTTGCTATTTCCAAAATACACACCTCCCCATTAGAGTGCCTTGAGAGAGAGAAAATAATCAACCCTCTCAGTCATGTGTCTAGAATGACCACTATCCCTAAAATAGTTTTGGTTGTCATCCCCTCTTTATACCATATTTTATTCTCTATCTTTCGTAGTAAGAATTCGAGAGCTACAAGATCTTGATGTTATTTTATTCTCACCATGTTTTATCATGAAACCATCTCCATCCTCCTTGTCTTTCTCAGATTTATTTGAAGAGTCTTTCGATGCAGTCAACACCTTCTTTATTATATAGCTAGTTGCATCTTTTCTTCTTGATTTTTCATAATCTTGGTCATTTTTTTACTAAGCTGACCACCTCTTTTAATAGCTCTAACAATCCTCATTGCCAGAAGTGCAACATCAGTGTCCTCGTCATCTGGGTCAGACTCTAGAGTCTTCAAAGTCAGGAATCTCTCCCTTTTTTCTTTCTTTCTTCCCCCCCAAGTCCAGTTAAAGTAGCCATGATGACCAGATCATTTTAGGTATAAACCTTTTAGAGTGATCCCACTCAAATACCAATTATTGGAATCCTTGGGGGTTGCACAACACAGTAAGGGACTAGGTCCCTCAACGTCAATCACAACTGATAGAATAATAAAAGAACTATGAGGTGCTGGAAAAACAAAGACAGTATAGGAAGGTAAAAACACAAAAATTCTACGTGGAAATCCAGGAAGAAAAAAACCATGGCTTGCCCTCATAAGCACCTCAAGAAATCTACTATAATCACCCTTCTAATTACAGTTTAGATTTCAGCCTAACCCTAGGATCCTTTCGCTTGTAATAACTCTACTACAATCTCATCTTGACAACTCTACCAAGGACTCTACTAATTAACTTTAATCAGCCACAAGCTTAGGCAACTCTACCTAAGCACTCTTTACTCAAAGAGAAAAACACTACTCATATAGCATGAGTAGATCAGTTACAAATCAATACTAACTCAAGAATAGTTTCAATTTAAGCTCACATAAATAACTAAGAACTTGAGCAATGGAGTTTTTGCTTCCATCTCTCTCTCTCTTTTAAATTTGTAAAAACCTCATTTGTTGAAGAAGCATATCTTTCCTTTTATAGATGAGCGATTATGAGGATTGATATATCATTGGGCCAGTTGTCCTAATTAGTACAAAATAACACCTGCAAGTTTGTTACACAAGAGAACAAAATTATGGAGATAACATATGCCAGCTATACTGTTCCTTGCACATCCAGGGACCTGGTCCCTTATAGTTTAGCTGCTCATCATCAAAACTACATATAACACATATAATGCACTATTTTAGTATTTTTACATATGTTGTTTTTTATTTATCTAATTAGTGCACTATCTTTGTGATTTTTCATAACTTTCAGCTATTGTCTTTTAAGTATTCATGATAAATTTAATAGAGTGCACTGTCATATCCAATTTAATTAATATAGTACACTATTTTAATGCACTGTTTAATACTCCCTCTGACCCATTTTATATATCTCCATTTCTTTTTTGGTCCGTCCCTAAAAAAATGTCATCTTTCTTTATTTGATAACTATTTAATAGCATCATTCCTATTTTATCCTTAGTGGGTCCCACTTTATAAAAAAAGATAATTAAAAAGTAAACTTTAAGAGGGACAATTTTGTAAACTTTAAAAAACATCATTTATTTCTTAAACTTCATGCCCAGTCAAATGGCGACACATAAAATGGAACGGAGGAAATAATTTTTATATAATGAATAGTGTATTTGTGCACTATTTAGTATCGAATGAGCAAAATATGTGGAAGATAAAGCTATCCTCACCTCTTATTAAACTAAATTTTGAATCAAGTAGACTCAAACTTATTTTTCTAAGACAAACAAGTTAAATTAATTAGCTAAACTAACCAATAAAGAAATAAAAAGAAATATATTAGACAGAGTTCTACTCCAGGAAATAGAAAATCTATAGGCATTTACTCCAAGTGCGGCCATTATATCAATGTCTTCCTGCCATCATTCATCTTTAATTAAAACAAAGGAAAACTTACATAAATCCCTGAATTTTTAAGCGAGATTATATTTTATCCCAACTATTTGGATAATTACATCTTATCCCAGTTTTTTGAAATCGTGATACATATGTTATAAGGTGATACATATAAAAAGTGATGCATTTAAAACAAAATAGATATTTATTTTGGAAAGTAACGGATTTTGTTTTACTCTGCAGAGCAAATCACGTTCAATTTATTACAAGCTAAAAATCTGTAATTTCCTTCGACCAGATTTCAAATTTGAATCAAACTAAATTTTTTGAAGCAACCCATATTACAAGCTCAATTCTTTTGAATTTTAACTAAAAAAAATCTTTGATCTTCCTTCTCCATTATCTGATTAACTTCAATGGAGCTCACGACTGTCTTATTGCATCATTCCAAAGCCTGGGTTTCAGAGACTAGGTATGATAACTATCGAGTCGACAGTATTGTCATTCATGAAAAAATATTCTACCGAGATTTAATGAATGCTATATTAATTCAATTAAAAATTAGCGTATCTCTGAAAAATTCGTGACAAATCGTTGTTCAAGGCAATTCATCAGCGTTGGAGATTCATAATGATATTGTTGTGAAACTTTTTCTTCATATTTTAAAACATGAACCTGTATTTAGAAATACAATACTATGTATTACAATGAGTGATATTGTAATTGATAGTGATGATTTTGATACGGATGATATGACAGTTGAGTGTCATGATATTATTAAGTCATCTCGACTTGCAGCAGCTGTAGTTGGTAACATTAAATCTCTGCCAGTTATTGATATGGGTGGTGAAGAACTACTAACTGATTGTTACAACGTTGTTGTCAAGGTGAAACAAAAGTATAAAAATAAAGCAACTCTAGTATCGGTAATGCATAACTATGCAATCAAGCACAGGTTCAATTTCAGAGCTGAGAGATTTGACAAACAGAAGTTTAATTTTAGTTGTTCATCATTAATTTTTGGTTTAATTTCTAATTGATACATCTGGAAATTGTAGTGATACATTTTCCTAAATTACCCAACATATTTGATTTTAGTATTTGAAAGTTAAGTTTTGTGATACTTGTATAAAGGTGAATCTATATATTGTGTGTTGTAGTATGTAATTCATATATTTATTTGCTTACTGTGCATTGTGCTTTCTTGATAAAGCATAACAAAATTTGAGATTTTATAGAGTAAAGGTGATTCATATGAATGATACACATGTTATAATTATATATGTATTCAAAACTTGTTTGAAAATACCTACGGACATTCCTGATCATGAATCAACCTAAACATCAGCATTTAATGGACGTAAAGGTCATGAAATAAGATTGCCAAACGTCGTAGGTTACAATGACACTAAGTCTGAGTACTTAGCTAAAATATTCTAAGTTTGGGACTCTTTGACAAGCCTAAAGGATTGAATTAAACTGTGGGAGGTAATCATCCAACCGACATGCCTCTTCTCTAACTGATTTGGGGTCCAACCTGTAACCATGTTGGAAGGGTGTCAACATCATGCCATGGGTAAGGACAAGCTGTGAGTTAACCCTCTCTAACAAGAAGCTCTTTCATCAACCCTCACTGGCAGGATAACTCGGATGAGAAATATTAACCCTCATAATGTTTGGCAGGAAGATACCTCAACCTACGTTGGCTATGTAGTTCTGTAATGCAGGGATTGCTGCTAAGGGTCAAACACTCTGCTGACAGGAATGCCCTCATCCCTGGGTTAACTTGATGCTAAATCCTACTCCCAACTGAATAGACCCTGAATCGATTTCTAGTCTGTACTAGGTGGGACTGAATGGTTACTGAGATTACTATTTAGCTGAACTAAACTGAGTTCACTGAGTTCCGTTGACTGACAGAATACTTCTGAATTCTATTAGCTGACTGAGTTTACTTAGGTTTGAACTAGATACTGAATTAGACTGGATTATTATGGATTCTACTGAGTTTTCCTGAGTTCTGTAATTGACTGACAGTACTACTAATCGTGTCATGACTGATACTATTCTATAACTAACCATGGCTCTAGTTAATCAGCTAAATTGTCGGGCACAAGTATCCCAGAACTCGATAGCATAAATTAAGAGACATAGCATAACATGAAACATGTAAACTATGAACTTGATCATCATTCACTCATTGGGGCATTTTGACAAACACTTGTATGATATAACTTGCACATAAGCTAACTTTACATGATTTCAATCTCTTAATAGTTCACATGGATAATTTATCAAGTACTTGGTGAGCATAGTATATGCACATAGTGTTGAACAACAAGTGATTTATCTCTAATTTCACAAGTCAAGATTTTATCATGGATTCACATGAATCTACACACATAATGATCAATTTCACATGATATATATATATATATATATATATAATCATGAATTAGGAACTTAATACAAATAGCAATCATGGATACACTTTAATTCCAACCATGGAAATCATAAAATCAATTACTTGAAGTTCAAAAGAGATTCTTGGTCTCCAAGGGTGGAAGGAACCCTTGGATGAACACATCACATACCTTTGTTGAAGAATTTCTGAAAGCTTATGGCTAAATCTTGAGTACTTGATTTGAAATTGGATCTTCTAGGGTTTTGTTCTTGAGAAAATTTAAGAAAAAATGACTATATTTGCTCTATAGGAAGTTTAATTTCGAGTTCTAGGGGCTGAGGATCAAGGGAAAAAGAACTAAATACCCTCAAGAACGCGGTGTTTTAATGACTGAAAACTGGATTACCGACGCGCAGGTCGACGCGACGCGTCGATGGCATCAACGCGATAGCCAACGCGTCGCACCATATTTGCATCGATTCACTAGAATTGGACACTAGTAGCTGGGGAAAATAGTAATCAACTTGATAGTCGACGCGGTGCGCCAAGATCATGTTGATTCACTATTTTGGGATTCCAAAGGAGCTTCAAACGAAGTCCAAAAAATACAAAACTTATCCGGAAAGTGAATCAACCTAAACATCAATATTTAATAGATGTAAAGGTCATGAAATAAGATTCCCAACCATTATAGGTTAAAATAACACTAAGTCTGAGTACTTAGCTAAAATATTCTAAGTCTGGGACCCCTTGACAAGCCTAAAAGACTGATTAAGCTTAGGATTTTGCGGGGTCTTAGAGTATTTCACATTGATATCAAAATATTCAATGTATATGAAATTTGTAGCATACATGGAAAAATATGATTACTTTCAAAATTTTCAGACTAATATCTAAATAGTGTGACATAGTGTAAAAGTAGTGAGATACATATATGCCTTATGTGATACATTTAATAGCAGATTAACGGATATTCATATTTTTGATACATTTTATTGGCTTTTCTTTCGGTTATGTCTTGATGTGTAAATCTCTGAAATGTAGTTGGTTAGTCAAGGCCTCATGTAAGCTTGGGTCTAATACTTTCGTAGTACGTTATTTCAATAATGAACATACATGTTCGTTAATGGACAAAGTTTTTTATCAGAAGCATGCAATAATTGCTTTTGTAGCTAGAATAACGATTCCAAAGTTGTTAAACCATAAAAAATAATCACACCAAGTGACATTGTTGAAGATATAAAATGGGGACTTGATTTGGACATAGATTACGTGAAGGCATAGCTTGCTAAAGAACGTGCTTTAAAGATATTGAGAGGGCGACCAGTAGATGATTATAAGAAAATGCTTACCTACATATACACGTTGAATTTTGTTTACCCCAATTCACATATAAGGATACATAAGTCTCCAGAAAATCAGTTTCTTTATCTATTCATAGCACTACATCCATTTATTAGGGGATTTGAGTATTGTAAGCCTGTTGTGGTAGTAGACGGTAGTCAAATGAGTGGACCATATAAGGGAACATTCGTTTCAGATAGCACACTTGATGGAGCAGGTATTGCACGTAGTGATTATTTTATATTTTTCTATTAAAATGATGCTAATTGTTATATAAATTAGACATAATGTTTGCCTGATGTTATGTATCAGGTCATATATTGCCGCTTACATACTGGGTTATAGATTCAAAGAATGAGTCCTTCTGGACATGGTTTTCCAACAATTTAAGTGTGCTTATGGTGAGCGCGATAATATATGTGTTGTCATTGCTAGACATGATGGCATAATCAAGGTAGTTAGTATAGTCTATCCATGTACACCACATTTTGCATCTGTTTGGCATCTTTGGAATAATGTAAGCACGAATTATAGAAAGAGAAAGGACAAGCTGACCAACGAGTTTTTTGCCATGGCTAAAGCATACAACTTGGATGATTTTGATAAGCTTATATGTAAAGTGGGAAAGATTAACAATATAGTAAAGGTATATCTAGAAATATAGGATATGAAAAATGGTCACGAGTTTATGCTCCAATAAATAAGGAAAGGATGATGACTTCCAAAATTGCATAATGTATCAACTCGCATCTTGTTGAGGCATGTGAACTGCCAATTTTAGATTTTCTTGAACAAGTCAGAATCTTATTTGGTGCATGGAACCGCAAAAATAGAGATCGGTGTGTGTAGCTTTATTACTAAAAACTCATTGAGAGATAGGTTTCAACAAATTCTTCAATTGAACGAGGCAAAGTCATCACTTATGATGGTAAGTTATTTACTATTTATTATACTATAACTAAGTTGCTTTACAGTGTATTTTTTCTTTTCTGATACCAGATATATCAAAGTGATACATCTGGAAATCATATGTATCATTTGATATATCTGTAAAAATATGCCACTACCTGAAAACTCATTCTTTATATATAATTAATTTGTAATATTTATGATTCCTATTCTATGCTAACTAACATAACTCTATATTAAAAAATATTTTTCAGGTTAGGGAATCAACATACTAAATAAACGGTGTGTATGAAGAAGGAAAAAAATACATAGTTCGGTTGGATAATAGAATATGCAACTGGGGTAGATTTTATCTTAACGAGATATCATGCGCGCATGATATTGCTGTTTTGAAAAGCAAACATGTAAAAAGAAACTAAGCTATATTGTTCTGATTCCTACAAGAAAGAGATACTAGTTAAGACTTATGAAATGCCATCGTGTCTAATGCCCGATAAACGAGATTGGCAGGTACCACCAGAGGTGTTAAAAGATGTGATTTTGCCTCTAAAATATAAAAGACCACCAGGAATACCTAAGAAAGAAATACAAAAGAAAAGTAGAGAAAAGTTTTCATCAACCTCAAATCGGTGTGGAAAGTGTGGTCATGAAGGCCATAACAGACACACTTGCAACTATTTTTCAATAGAGATGTGATATTTTTCTTTGAAGTGGAATCAAAATTGTTTACTTAGTTCAATGTTTTTAATTCAATAATTTGACATAAATTCGAAAAAAATTATTTCATAAAATATTTTGCATACAATGGAAGTTGAAATGTTTTTTAAGATCAATGTTTATAATTCATTAGAACTACTCTCAGATGCAGATATGTTCGAGTTCATGATAGTTATGCCATTCATATTAGCAATCCCTATTATATTGCTAAGAGATTTTAACAAATCTGGAATGTTAGTGATACATTTCCATCAAATTGTTACAAAGTGATACATATTAAAAATTTTAAGAATGTTATATGATTTATATCAACCGTTCATAATAGTTATGTGGTTCATATTAATAATCATTGTTATATTGTTAAGAGATTTTAACAAATCTGTAATTGTAATGATACATTTCCATCAAATTATTACAAAGTGATACTTATTAAAAAATTTATGAATGTTATATGATTTATATTAACCGTTCATGAAATTCATGTGATTCATGAGATTGGCATGTGATCTAGAAATACATTTTCAACATATTATTTGCAAGTGATACATATTAAAATTTTTATGAATGTTATATGATTCATATTAAGCGTTCATGAAAGTTATGTGATTCATATTAGTAATGTGTGATTCATTGTTAAAGCATTTTAACACAATTGTAATGTTGATAATACATTTTCAACATATTGTTTGCTAGTGATACATATTAAAACATTTATGAATGATATATGATTCGTATTAAGCATTCATTAAAGTCATGTGGTTCATATGACTTTTGCTTGATCCATTGTTAAGGCATTTCAACATAAATGGTATTTTAGTCAAACTCCTTAGCTTAGTTGATAAAAAAACTAATTAGATATATATGTATTTCACTAAGGTTCCATTAATAATTCTTTGTAGTTTATATGAATGAAACATATGTATCAAACACATAATAAACAAGGACAAACACAGTCATAACATAAAAGATAAAATAATATGGTCGAACAACATGGAAACACTTCATTTAATAAGATAAAATATCATGACATTAACCATAAAAATACTGAATACTTAATACATAAAACTGGTAGTCTTGAAATATCCAGAAATCCCCAAACATAAGAAACCACAATTCTTTTGTCAAACAATAAATACTAGACAAGTACGGCTCGACATCAATCATCTCTGTATCCTCAGATGGAATGATGGTGCGTTTAGGCCTAGGCGGATCCTGATTGTCACTAACATATCCATTAGATGCCTTGTTCACACCATATTCTCATAACAATGATGCATATCTAGTATGATGCATTTCTAGATCAAACTCTAAAGAAGGTATTTGATGTCCAACACTCAAATATTCAGCATATGTCACAACAAATAAACCACAATCCCTGTAGAAAAAAATAGTAGGTAGTTTATGGGTTGCTGTGAGCTCTAATGTAAAAAAATATATTTAAAAGAATAAATAATACGTACAACGTGCCACTTGATTATTACATAATTCCATCAACAAACTGAACGCCAAATGTATGTTGGTCAGTCTATTCTTTGTATGCTTCTAATAGTGACCAATCCATGCGCTTTTTTATTTTCAAAAAATATCAGCTATTGTCAAATAAGTTGACAACATTTCAGCAATCTCTTTTATCACAACTGCATGACCTCTATGACCTTTTAACGAGCCATACACACGAATACATCTTTTCTTGAGCACTATGACTGTCAACACCCAGTGAAACGAATCCTGAGAATTTATTGGCACGTACACCTCATCAATCAAATCCCATGGAAGACCTGCTGGAATGCATAGACCTTGAATAATTTTACAAATTGATCTTTCTATCAAAGCAACTTTTATTGAACGAATATTTTCTTCATGCGAGCTAAGATTAATCTCAGATTGAATTCGGTGATAATGAATGTATGTGTCATGAATGTAGTTCTTGAACATGCAATTCACGGTGGTATATCTATTTTCATTGATGATAGCCAGTTTTGCTTTCTTGTGAAGATAGTAGAATACCACATCGATGTGTTGTATTGAAAGATTACAATATATAAGAACATGTGATTCATATATGTCGTACATAATACAAAGTGTAAAACAGTTGATACATATGAATTTATAAAAACATTGACTGGAAAACAGTAAAAGTATATAAATATATATCTATATATATATATATCAATTACTGTGTTTGTGGTCAATATATATGATAGAAATGATATGTGAGAAAAAATATGTATACATAACACACCAGCAGAAAGTTTAGATAAGTAAATTTGTGCTTAAATCATAAAAATCAAAAAAACAGTTATGTGTTATATATATTTCTTTGAGGCATACCTCGTCGTTCCAACATGAATTTGATTGTTCCATATTATAAAACCAATTTTTTTCACAGAATGTGCAACTACAAAAATAAATTTTGATTTTAGGTCGGCGTATTTGATCGTGTAGTGCTCATCCTTCCCTTTTCTATAAGCAAATTATGATTTCAATCAGTATTGAGACTAATACATATATATGATATTTTAAAAGGTGATTCATCAGTCTTACCTACTAGCTTGTGTTTTGTACAGTCCAACTGACATCCAAAGAGAGAACTTAAAGAATAGCTCTTCAGCATATGGTCCATAAATGTTGTGACCTTTAAAGAGGTAGTTCAACTTTTTGGGTGACTGGATGACTTCTTTATCTTTTGACCCAGAATAAAAAACATTGACATATGGTGACTGATAAAGTTTTAAACACTGCCTATTCTTGAAAGATTAGTCTTATACAAAGGGACCTGAGAAATAGCTGCAATATCACTGTCACTAATATAAGACTGACTACCAGTGTTGCTTTGTAGATTGTTTGTGTTAATAGCTGCAATAGCACTATCAAAGATAAATAATTGGCTATCAGTGATCCATGTTGGATAGGCTACAGGCAATGGTGATACATATAAGGCAATTGTTTTAGATAAATCTTTATATGTATTATGAAGGTCTTCTTCAGAGTCTTGTTTGATATATGTAAAAGTGAACTTGTGTGCGATTGAAGTTGAGATAAAAAGTGCCTAAATGTATCATTATGATAAATTTGGAAAACCTACATAACATAAATCCAATTTTTGTTGCTGAAAACTTTGATCATCTTTAGATAAGTTTAAAACTTGTTGCTGAAAAGTTGTTTTTCCACATAAAATTTTGAAATAAGTTTGTGACCATTAAAATGAACAATTTCAACTTACCAAATAATAACAAATAAACTTTGTGAGCAATTAAATATAATCTCCAGTATAAGTAAATCGATATTACCTTTAGGCGTTCGTCCCTTATTCCTTCATCTATTTCAATAGCTGTATTATACCTATATTCTTCTTGCACCTTATCTGTATACGTACTCTCAGCCTCCTGTTTAACGTATGTCAAAGTGTACTTTGGTGTGAGATCAGTAACTAGAACCTTAGAGATCTAAAAAATCTAAGATCTATAATTGGAACCTTAGAGATCTAAAGAATCTAACATTTGTTTCCTAGATCATACTCCTAAATGACATTTTTAAATAATGAACTGTGTAAATTGAATGTTGGGATAATTGTTTATTAAACTTTCTATATGTATCAAAATGATACATATGAGGAACTTAATCATTACATATACAACATTAGTTAATGAAGTGTTATAGAATTATATTAACAGTTTAAAAACTTCCAATACTGAGAAGTAAACTATTTGAGGCCAATATTTTAAGCAAGTAGTAACAAATTGATCATACAATTAAGCTAATTTAATTAACAATCAAATGTGTAATTCCTATTACCTATAAGCACTCGTCAGCTACTCCTTCATTGCCACCTACTTTAGATGATTGTCCCGCATCCTCTACAACATTGTCACTTTTAACGTTTGTGTTGTGCTTATTAAGAGATTGAGAAGGATCCCCTTTTCTATCCGGGATATACTTTTCACTTTCAAGCACTGGAGAATGAGCAACCTGCAAGATAACAAATTAGAATAAGGTAATATAGTGATATTAATGATAAATTTTGAATACCTTGTCATATGAAGCAAAAACTTCTTTCACAACTTCCAAAATACCTGTATAATGATCCACTATCAACTTTTGAAGATCATTGAATTTCATGTCAACCTACATTGTGATTAACAATTAGTCAATGGATATCGAAACATGTATTATCATTAACACAACATACCAAAAAAATATTACACTTACATAAGTCTTAACATAAGACTTTATCTCGTCCAAATCTGACATGGAAAGGGATTCTTTTTTCTTACCAGCAATAGGTGCATTATCTACATCCCTTTTCGCAATATTAAGCACAAACATGTGACTCGGAACAAGATCTTAATGAACCTGCCAAATGATTCTCTTTGGACAACGAAGCTAACTGGGTTTTTTGTCTTTGCTACACGTGAACTCACTTTTTTTACTCCTCATCAATTTTTTGTTTCTTCGCAGGAGGGTGTGAAGATGATGAACCAACGTCAAAAATCATCTTTTTAAGCAGGCTTCTATTTGGAGGAGTACTAAAATCATCAAATTTATATAGAATTTCAGTCGGAGAAGTCCTTTCAGATTCTTATTGTACAAATACAGCTTGTGGTACGTTTGCACCATGATCTGTTGGACCAAATGTCAAAGGGTTGGGCAAATTAAGTTGGTTCAATTCCTGTGGTGACGGGGATAAATTTCTATATACAAACTGTAACAAAAATAACACAAAAGACCAAAAATTAACAGTACCTTAAAAGTTAAAAATAGACATATAAAAGTATCACTAAAAAAAAATACCTTACTAAATATGTCCTCCATCAAATCGTTATATCTTGGCTTTGATTTAACCACTTTTCAGTTGAACATCCTTAGAATTAAATTATTCTCACGAACGACAATTGATTCATCAACTTCGGAACAACATTCATACCACCAAATCTGAAGAGCTTATGGCATGCCATTCAAATGATAATACTGTTGCACCTCATTCATGGACCAACTAAATAAAGCCATTAGTTTTGCAAATGCCAATTTACCTCATGAAAATTGACTAAAACTTCCATCATCAACCATGTGAAAGTCTCAAACAAGTATATTGGCTTTATCTAGTTGGGTGAACACAAATATGTGTATAAAGTACAAAATTTTAATCTTTACCGAGTCTTCCAAAATTTTTCCCCACTTTTTATTCATTTTTATTCATAAAAAGGCTAACCAACTCACTTCTTTTCACATTTTCTGTCGAATGTGAAAAATATTTTTTCGTAGTTTACATGATGAAAGGTCTGAATAGTTGAAGTTATCTTCGTTCCTGATGTATTTCAACCCAGTAACTATAGTAAACTCGTACATAGAAAAACAAAGAATTGTATTGTTGGTCAATACCCTTACTTGATCCTGATATGGGTATTGGACCTTTAAGGTCATCAAACACCTTGCTGTCGATCCTTGAAAGTTACAATTAGGGAGGTCCAGAAATGACCCAAAATAGATACTTCTAAAAATTCTAATTCCTTCATCCCTCAAAACTTCTTTAAGCCTATCTACTATATTGATTTTGTGTGCACTGCCAATCCTTAAGTTGTGTGCAGATCGTTTTATCATAACCAAATTAAAATTCTACCAACAACAAATATTGGCAATCACACAAATAAAAAGATGATTCATATGTCAAATCTATCACATATTTATAAATGAAAACAACAATAAAATGTGTATAGAGAGTATTAGGACATATGTATCACCAATAATTTGAACCACAAAGAATCACTCTTACACTGTAGGACAATATGTATCACCAATTAAATAACAGAATATGTATCAAACATTCAGTATGAACAAAATGTATCACCTATTAATAGAATGTGAATCACCCAATAATTTAAATAATAACTGTATCTACCACATGAATCACCATAATACAATATGTATCACCCATTAATATCATATGTATCACCCATTAAAACCATACAAAGTGTCTCTATCGTATGGACCACCATAATACCGATATAATGATAACATATGTATCATTCATGTGAATCACTATTAAAGTAAAAACATATATGAATAACTAAATAAATTCATATATGTATCAAATAATTTATTTTTAAAAAAATGGGTACCACCTATATGAATCACTTACGATATCAATACTTGATTCAGCGGATATTCTATTTCCTCCTAATCTTCCATTGTATGTTGAATTCTTGATTTTTGGCAGAAAAAACTTGTCTTGAATTCTTCAATTTTTCTGGATCATTGCGGTTCTTTGAGTTATTTTTACTAAAACCTTCCTCCGTGTAATTAAATGTACTCGGAGTAAAACCCACAACTTGATTACTAGCAGAAACACTTTTTTGTGCTTCGATTTAGGAGATCCCTAAACTGAATGAGGGTGAATCTTCATTAGTCATTAAAGATAAAATAAATCAACACAAAAAAGAAGTTAAAGCATATATGGATATTGACTTTTCTTGTTAAAAATTAAGTTAAAATCCACATAAACATACAACTAACCTCTTTGAAGTAGTTGACAATTTTTCAAATTTAATGAAGTATGTTGATGGTTCGAAGCGGTTGAAGTAGTGGAGAAGAAAGTTATCTCAATTGATGATAATTGGGAGAGATTTTAGGAGAAAAAATTGTGAAAAAAATGGTTGCATGCGTTAATGGAGGAGAAAAACTTGGTGAGGTGAGTTACAACATATGAATCAACAGTAAAGTTGAAATCCGGGATTTTATGTAAATTTTAAAAATGTAAAGAATATTAAGTAATATGATCTCTTAAGTTTGGGTTATCCATGTTTTATTAATGTTTGCAAGATCAAACGTATATGACATGATTAATTTAATTAGTATATACCATGTAACGATGGTAATGATCATCGACTATGTCTTTATTTGCTCCATTTCTTATGCTACTTTTTTTTTCCATTTCATATGTTACCTAAATTAATTCAAGGGCCAAAGCCCCCTCCCCCCTCCCCCTCCCCCAAAAAAGAAAAAATAAACATAATAACTTATACAGAAGGAACATATTATATATATATTTTTTTATATATGTAATAGAAAACTTCATACAAAAGTAAAAGAAAGTGAGTTTTTTATGGAAAAAGGACACTGTATAGCACTTTTTAAACAAATAGCTCAAGTTTGATATTTTTTCAAAAAGTGGCTAGTCGAGTATACTATTTTCACTTTATAGCCATTTTCTAATTTGGATCATTTTGGCCCATGCAGTTCAGATTCAGTCCATATACAATACTGATACAGTTTTCAACTTGGGCCTCGACCCTTTTAAAAATATTTTGATTTTTTTTCTATAAATTTTTTAATTGAAAAAATATTCTGCTTTTTTTTATTGGTTAGAAATAATAATTAAATATGATTATATAAAAATGGTATAATTGTGGTGTAGAATGTGTATCTATATAAGATATATGTATAGAAATTGTATAGTTCTATCAAATATGTATGTGTATGAAATATATATATATATATATATATATATATATATATATATATATATATATATATGTATGTATATATATATATAAAATATAATATAGAAAATGTATAAAAATTATATAATTGTTGTATAAAATGTGTAAAAAAAAAAGTATAATTATTGTATAAATTATGTATTAAAATTGTATAATTTTCATATAGAATATTTATATGTATAAGATATGTATAAAAACTGTATAGAATGCGTGTAGAAATGGTATAGAACAAGCCAGCAAATTGAAATGACTAGAAAGTGAAATTTAAATTTCATGGTCATTTTCATGAAAATAATTTAATTTGAAGTATCGTTTCTGTCCTTTCCCCTGTTTTTATTTCACTAAGTTAGAGCCTAAGCATATGTCCTTCACTCTTAAAATTGTAATATAATATGAAGGCCAAATATTAAACACTGCACAAATGCACTGCATAAAAAAATCAGACAAAATATAAATTTAATATATAGAAAATAAGATAAATAGTGCACTACTATGAAAATAATGCACTATATAAAGAAAACTAAATAGTAGGGCTGCTTATCGGACGGATTTGGATCGACCATTACATTTAACGATTTGGTTTAACGGTTATCGGTTTTAAAATATACAAATTCACTAGCCAACCGATAAGATATCGGTGGTTCGGTAACAGATAAATAATTATCAGAAAGTTATCGAGTGGTTTATTGAACATCCACAATTCCTACTTGAATTCAAATACCTTACAAAAACATAACTGAATAGTTAGCAATCTCAATCATAACAAATTTCTCAATTTATGTAGTACACGTTTCAAAGAGAACTCTCAATATTGTAAACAAAAAGTTTCATTCACCCAAGCTATAGTACATTAATTTCTCTTCACATTATGATATTTTTGAAATAAAAGTGACATATATTACAACAAATTAAGTATTTGATCGTACCAAGCTCTCGGGGATACACCAATTGAACTATGTGCTTCAATTTCCACATGCTTAATACCAGAAACTATTTCGTGGATTTCCTTTTCTAGCCAATCAACTTCAGCCCCTAATGCTGTTTTCTTTACTTTGAAAATATATTTAAAGTTTAAGTCGGCGGAGCTTTTGAAGTTGGCAAATCTTCTATTGTTTTGCTTCTTTGTTTGGTAACTTTAATACTTTACTATTTAATTTTTATATTATATCAGGGTAAATTAGGAATGGACCTTTAGGTTAGAATATAAATCCATAAGATTTGAATTTTTATTTTATAATATAATATAAATTAATATGTATTCTATATATTTAGGTGAAAAGATATAAGTATATATGATAATTCTTAATGGGTTAACGGTTTACCCAATAAGAAAATTGTGCAATCCACCCCACTCCAATAAGCCGTTAATTAAAAAAATTTAATCCATTCACCAACCGTTTATCCGAGAAGCCAATATCTATAAGCCAATAAGTCGATTTTGCGGGTAGCTTATTAGATACAGTTCGGTTTTAAACAGCCCTACTAAATAGTGCATTATATAAAAAAATAAATTGCACATAAGAATAATATATATATGAAAAAAAATAATAGTACATAAAAATAACTAAAAATTACATAAAGCCACAACTTAAGTATCGTTTATTACACAAAATTCCAACTCTCAAAATATATTATAAAAATTCCACTTTTTCAATTTCTCTCTCTAAAAGTACATATACATTACATCACTATTATCTATTTACAAATTTCACTCCTTGAAAGATGCCTACAATCAAGGAGCAACTTTCTATAAATTATCAATTTTGAATTCTCAATTATATTTGATTCAATCTCTTCTTTAATGACATTTTTTTTTTTCAGAAACTCCATTAATAACATTCTTAAATTTAAAATTGAAAGTTAGTAAGATTTTTTGTATACTTTATCAAATCAAGATTTTGACTGAATAAGTTTGTGTGTATATATATATATATATATGAATTGTTGTGTGTATAAACTAAATTGTTGAAATATAGAAATTGTTGTGTCTATGTACTAAATTGTTGGGATAAAGAAATTGTTGTGTATATGAACTGGAAATTTCAGGGTAAACAATATACAAAACATTTTGCTTTGTACAAATTTATATATACGTAGAAAATACTTTCATCGTTAATTAGCAACAATACAAACTGAAAGTATGCATATGTTTACATCTATATAGAATTTATAAATAAATATACATATATATTATAAGGAAGGTTAATTACTAATTTTTTGTTGGAATTAACATATGCTAATGAACACATGGTAACATACGTGAATGAATGATAAATTCATATAGAATACACATTAGCAACCACAAATTTAACCACAAATCATATATATATACATAACTAAATTTTACAGACAATTGTTTTGTGAGCTCAATTGTATGTTAACTTTCGATAATGAACATGAATTTTCATAACAACATTTTGTAGTTGACAAATGCATAGCAGATATGTATACAAATACATATTAACACCAGTTTCAATAGTAAACTATGCAGATGGTACTATACTTTGGTTATACATTGAATACACTTATTAACGCGATAGTATGAACTAAATTCTTTCACATGTTTTGACTTCAAGACAACAATAGCGCGAGGACAAGGAATCTCGTCTTTTTAAAACTCCTCACAGATGCACGATCCACTTTCGAGGTCAACGATGTATCTTCTTTCAGAATCATAAACTGAGTAGATTCTACATATACATAGGATTACTGAGTAAATTCTGCATATTTATTGTGTTTTACACATGATTTATCAATTTTTTTTTGTATAAGTGTATATATCTACATATACACAGGATTACTATCTCACATAAATCTGTTATGGATTTTTTGAATGCTTGTATATGTCTACATATACATAGAATTACTGTCTCACATAAATCTATTATCGATTTTTTGAATGCTTGTATATGTCTACATATACATAGGATTACTGTCTCACATAAATCTGTTATACAATACACAATGAATGTATATTTAATATTACAATCAGTTACTTCACATGAATACACTATTCCAGTTTTTTACGACTTTATCTCACAACAATTTCAATCCATAAATACTTAAAGTTCCCATAAAACTGCATATAACATAATTATTAGAACATGCAAACAAATTAGGATTTGCAAATATGAAACTTAAGTGAACAAATGAGATTAGTTACTGCATCCTTGAGAAAGCTTTGCATGAATAGCAGTTCGTTCTTGAGTTTTTCAAACTGTTGCCTGTATTGACTTAGAAACCTGCTTTTCTCAGTTAGAACTTTCAGAAGTTTATCCAAGAATATAGTTACCACTGCATCCATCATTTCTTCTGCGTCAAATTTTTGAAATGCAGCACAATGAAATTGGATCACCTGATAAAACCAAAGAAATAAATTATTCTGTTTCGAATCTTCATTGACCAGAGTACCTCAAAAGAATAGCAAAATTCATCTTCTTTAATTCGAAATAAATTTTTCTCTTCCAAAAACAATCAAAAACATAGCTCAAATTGTATTTGATTTATGTTTTTTGGTCAGAATTTAGTTTTATGTATTTGTGGTTTTCAAATTTTGAAATTCTATTGCTGTTACATGATTTAAGGATGTAGTAATCCACTTATTTAATTAATTACGTTAATTACGTCCTTAATTGCAGGATATCCGATATTTTTTTTTTGAAGGATATTAATAGATTCGAATATACATACGTTGTGTTGTATATGTCGGTTGACGGATATATATTAATAGGAAAAGAGAGTAAATTAACTAAAAAGATATAGTGTAATTAATTCTAAAAGGTTGGGATTTATGTTATTTATACTGATGTACTATTCACATTGTGCTGTAAAAAAAAATCCCATATATTTTGATCATTTTTTATATTTATTGACATAGTTATTTTACTTTTTTCAAAAATGCTGCATATTTCGGTCGCCAGCTCTTGTTACGGCGTCCAGATCAGCTTTACCAAAAGCAGCCAGTTTCCTCAGTTGTTATCTCCGCTCCGCCAAATCCCAGTAACCAAGAGCTGTCCTTTCCTTCCCTTGTCATTTTGAAAATCAAAAAAAGGTTGAAAAAGAGGGTAAGAGATGGAATATGAAGAGGAAAAATCCATTGCAATGGAAGAAGACGACGTAGAAAAGGCTTCTTCTCCTTCTGATGATTCTTTTATTAACGACGATGATGATGATAATCAACAATCTCTTCCTCAGGTTTAACATCGCCCATCCATTTCATTTTTTTAAAAAAATTATTCTTTGGTTGCACGAGTGTTTTTCTTTCTTTTTGTTTCATTGTTTTGTAGGAACCCTTAACTGATAAGGAGATTGAAGAGCTCATTGCTGAGCTTATAGAAATTGAGAGTAAGGTTGGAAAATCTATTCCCCCTCTCCTCTTTTTTTTTTTTTTTTTTTGATTTAACATTGAATTTTGTCGGTTGCAGTTGTCTTTTAACGTTTTTTTGGGCTGTGATTCTTATAGGCTGCAGAAGCTCAAGAGAGTTTAGAAGAAGAGTCACTGTCTAGAGTGGAGACTGATGTTAGGGAAGAGTTGTCACAAACTCTTACAGGAGATGAGGTGCATTTTCATTTCATTTTTCTCATCTTTAGAGAAAAGTCTTTAGAGAAAAGGGCAGCCACTAAAGCAGGACCCACAAGGGTCTATTGGCCGCAGCCCCTTACCTTGCATTCCTGCAAGATGCTGTTTCCACAACTTGATCCCATGACCTCCAACTTTAATGTTTATCAATGAAACTATTAACCTCCTTGTCTATTTACTTTGAATTTTTGGTGATTTTCAGCTGGAAAATGCTGTAGCTGATGAAATGACAACCTTCAAAGAAGAGTGGGAAGCTGTTCTTGATGATCTGGAGACTGAAAGTGCTCATTTGTTGGTATGCTTTATTCTTTATCTGTCAAATGGGATTTGTTGATTTGAGAGAAGACTGAAAAAAGGGACTTTAACTACTTTGTTATCTAGAAGCTTTGAATGAACATAAAAAGGGTACCTTTTTCTTGCTAATTTCTGATTAAAGCATGCTCAAGGATGTTTAGTTTACACTAGTAATGTATTGGCAATGTACTTAGGGTCAAACTTCATGAAAACAAGAGCACAAAAGGACAACATTTGCTTTTAGTTAAACTGATAGGGAGACATAGCAACAGTGTTTATTTTTAAAATAGTAGTAAAAGTAGAGGGGTAAAAAGGTAGGGGTAGGGGTAGAGAGGCACCTCGTACCTTCCAGTAGCATAGGTGTCAAGTTACTTTGCCCACAATGCTTAGACAGTCTTTTTTTGATAACTGTGGTGTCTGCTTGTGTGCACCTCGACAAATTCCTCAGGAGACCTTCCCCCTCACACCAACAACAGGTACTAGGTAGCTCTGTCTAGACAAGGCTAGGAGCTTAGGACAAATAGGAAGAAATCACCTGGTGTTTTTGTTTCTTTTGGGATTTGAACCTGAGACCTCATGGTTCTCAACCCACTTTATTGACTTCTGGGACACACCCCTGGGTGCAAGTAGGAAGAATCCACCTAGTATCTTTTCTGCTGACTTTGAATCCCACCTGCATAGGTGTTGAGTAAATTTGCCCACAGTGCTTAGGTCAATAGGAAAAATTCACCTAATCTCTTTTCTACTGAATTTGAATCTTGGTCCTCAGTTCCCTACTTCCCCGTGTTTTCACTGCAACTGTTGAACTTGGAGGCAGTCAATTAATTTCTCAACTACTTGAAAGTGACACTTGATATTTTATCTGAGTTTCATGCCAAATTTACACTTGGCTAATGCTGTCAGGTTTAGGAGATGCGACTGGTTTGGATAGACGTACTATAACCTGAGGTTTCGGGGTTTCACATTGATTTGGATGATTTCGAAACTTAGATAACAGTTACTTAAACACATTTATATAGAAGGCAAAAGAGACAAATTCTCACAGGAACAACTCTCAATGGAACTGCTTCACAAGGCATATAAAACTGATGAAGTCATTTCAATCTTTTTTCACATATAAAAAAACTAGTGAAGTCAGTAGATGGGAACAGATGAACTCACGGGAAGAGAGTATGTCGAATCATTGTTTATGTTGTGGAATATTTGCACTAGTTTGACTGTCAATGCCTCCATAATTTGGTCAGGAAAAGGTCTTTTATCAAGTGCAGTTCTCTTGCTATTTTTGTGATATGTAACACCCAATTGAACTAACATTTGGTTTTCCACACATCTTGCTTAACTATAAGCTGGAAAAGGCAAAGAAATTAGAGTTGATTACTTAATGATGTTTGGTGGGCCTTTTTTAAAATCTCATATTACCGTGTAGACACTGTTTGGCTCATCATACAGTGATTGGAAGGGCCAACTCGTAGCTACAAAGTATACGGATTTTTCTGTACCCCAATTTAGAATCTCAGGCTCCCCAATGCACTGTTGGTTTGCTCATCACACAAGGACTCACTTCCATATTACCTATACTACTCCAACTTTTGATGTCTGTTATCCCATATGCTGCTGACAATTAGGCTACAATGCACCTTTATTAGAAAAAGAAATGATCATTAAGGATAAAGTTATGCATAGCAATTAGGTTACAAAAAAAATCTGCAGCTTTTTTGAGTTTAAAGAAAATTGAGCCAATCAATTGAAAAATGGAGTTTGAGCTTATCAGCTGAAAAAATGGAGTTTCCTTTCCTTTTCATAAATCCTGATATGTAGTTGTTTAATGTAAAGGAATAGAGAACAGGGCAGAATTGAGTTTTGTATTACATTGGTTTGGGGAATGTTGGTCAGCATTCGTTTCAGTCTGTAGCTATTTGAGTTAAAGAAAATTGAGTAAATCGATGAAAAAAGAGAGTTCCTTGTGCTGTTTCTTGATATCTGACATATAGTTGTTTGGTACAAAGGATTTGAGAACAGGGGAGTATTGAGTTCTGTAATCTCACATCAGAGGTGAGATGGAGAGGCTGTTTCCGATAGACCCCCAGCTCAAGACGGAGAATTGAGTTCTGTAATGCTTTGATTTGGGTGATGTCATCCAGTGTTTGTTTCAATCTGTAGCTGTTTTGAGTAGATGAAATAGAGCTTTCAATTCAAGAAAGCAAGTTCCGTTTGCCGTTTCATGATATCTGATGTCTAATTGTTAGGTAAAAAGAATTGAGAAAGGGGAGAATTGAGTTATGAAACTCATTGTTTTGGGGGATGTCAGTGAGAAATACAGAGAATTTGACTTATGACAAGCTAGTATATATTTCAATAACATAAGGAAAGAGAATATACTTGGATTTAGAAAGGATGTAAATTGTTAAGATTGTAATGATAGTCAGCCAACTTAAGCTTTTCTTTCAGCCGTATTAATTCTAATTTTTGTCCTTGCAATAGAAGAGGCCCTTTTGTTTTTATTATTGATGTTTTATTAACTTTAATTGTTTTCTCTTCTCTCAGAAAGGTAACTTTGAGCATTCATCATGGTGAAAGTTCATTTAATTCTTATCACAAGCAACTGAGTGCTTTTTTATTATCTTGATGGATGTGTCTACATCTGAAATTTACCTATTGAAATGATCACACTTTTTTGAAGGACAAAGTGACATTAAATTATCTCCACTGACATTTTGTATGTCCTAGTGAAGATTAAGAGGGATGCCAGATCAACAATCAGTTTGAAATTTTACTTTTCACTTAATCCAGCATGCATTTATTGCTGTCTTGATCTATCTTTTCCATGATATAATAGGTGCACTATATGTTAGTTGGTTGTCATGACCTTAATAAAACAAAGTACATTCACACAATTTTCTAGGGAACCTATTGGCATTTCAAGTTCAGTTTTGTTATCTCCTTTATGTTTGGGTGAGTGTTTTTAAAAGTCACCATTTTGTCGTTTAAAGTATTGAAGTGATGCGAAGCGAGGGTTTAACGCTACAGGGGTGAAACCATGGGTTATATTGAAGTGTGTATTTCAGGTTTTCAAAAAAGAAGTGTGCATTTCAAATAAAGACACACATAGCGATCCCAAAGAAAAACAGCGGTTCATTGAATCTCAATTTTGAGGAATTGAATTAATATTGGCATTATTGTGCATTGGATGTTTGACATTAGCTTTTAATTGCACTTTTATTATATATTACTAAATTCATATATTGAATTGTGCGCTTCACTTTTTTTTTTTTCGCTTCTAGCCCCATGGACCTAGTGTTATAGTACTAAAT
Source organism: Capsicum annuum (assembly GCF_002878395.1). Classification (NCBI taxonomy): domain Eukaryota; kingdom Viridiplantae; phylum Streptophyta; class Magnoliopsida; order Solanales; family Solanaceae; genus Capsicum; species Capsicum annuum. The sequence goes on along the minus strand of NC_061122.1, from coordinate 148,430,847 downwards.
TCATATATGTAACTGTGCGCTTCACTTCTTGCTTTTCGCTTCAAGCCCCATGAACCTTGTTGGCTTTTTGAATATTTTGATTCTAAAAGCACTGGTTCTGGTAGTAGATATGGGGTGGGGCCTTCGAAAGGAAAATAAAAGAGGAGACTGAATTATTTACCATTTCTTTTTTTCTTTGTCCATGTTATAGACGGTCTAGTTCACTTGGTTAAGCCACTAGACTCCTCTTTGTTTTTTGAATATTTTGATTCTAAAAGCACTGGTTCGGGTAGTAGATATGGGGTGGGGCCTTCGAAAGGAAAATAAAAGAGGAGACTAAATTATTTACCATTTCTTTTTTCTTTGTCCATGTTATAGACGGTCTAGTTCACTTGGTTAAGCTACTAGACTCCTCTTCGGTTTTCTTTTTAACTACAACAACAAAAACAACAAACCCAGTGTAATCCCACAAGTGGGTCTGGGGAGGGTAGTGTGTATGCAGACGTTTCCCTTACCTTGTGAAGGTAGAAAGGCTGTTTTCTATACTCTCGGTTTGAGTAAAGCATAACAAAATCAGTAAGAAAAGGAAATACAGGAGCTTTTTCTCTTTTACTATGTGATTTGTTTTTTATTGTTATGTCGTGTTGTTGTTAGTATGCTTGATGTTTGTAGCTCTTAGTTCCTAATTCTTTTTTATGAGCTTCAACATGCTGATATGATTAGGAACAATTGGATGGTGCTGGAATTGAACTCCCTAGTCTCTATAAGTGGATCGAGAGTCAGGCTCCTCATGGTTGCTGCACTGAAGCATGGAGAAATAGGACTCAGTGGGTTGGTTCAGAGTTGACAAACGACCTAACTGGAGTAATTGCTGATGCTGAGAATTATCTTCAAAGCCACAGACCTGTAGAAAGGCAAGTGACTCCACTATTTTTTCCAGTTACTAACTCAGTGGTAAAAGTTGCGTGTTGTGATTTTGGCCACTGTCTATATTATGGGGCAGGCGATATGGAAAAGTCTTTGAGGAGGGTGCCAGTGGCTTCTTGGCAAAAAAACTTGCTGGAAATGATGGCAGCGAGGCTCAGGGAGGGAGCAGCAAGGTAGATTGGGACTCTTTCAGCAAATTATGCTCTGATAACTCGTCATCATCTACGGGTACTGTTTCATTTGGAAGCAAAGGTTGGGCCTCTGTTTACCTCGCTAGTACGCCACAGCAAGCTGCTGAGTTTGGACTGAAATTTCCTGGAGTGGATGAGGTGAATCAGTTTGATGTATTTCGTTATGATTGGTTGAGATGTTTCCCTTGTTGCATGTTTTTGCATTTCAATACATGAATAATCTTCTTTCGTTTATTTTGGCCTTGCGTGCCCCAATTGCTACCGCTATATCTCCTTGATGTTGCGCCTGAAACTTGACCTTCAATACTCCTTACCCTCCCCGACTGATTAGTTTGATACCGCTTTATCTCACTAAAGTTGCCTCTGAAACATGACTTACATTCTTCCATTTCCTCTTCTACCCAATGACTGACAAACTTCATTACAGACAGTGGCCCTTTCTACTTAACATCCCACATGGCAGAAGGAACGTTGACCATACTTATATCTCCCAAGAACAGAGGCATTTGAGTGAGAGGTACTTGAGCGAGGATCTATGAATAGATGGGAATCATTGATGGCCTGCAGCCAAAAGAAGCGAGGGAGAAAGGAAAATAAATGTAGATTGCTGAATAATTTGGGCAATTAGTGTGAGAAACTTAAAGTGCTCCAAAATCGTTGGTTTAGAGAGGATTTGACCCAGATTTCCTATCTAGGGAGTATGTCCTAGGGTGTATACAATCTGAGTCGAGTAAGAGAAGAAACCACGAAAAAACTTAGCTGGCTTGAGCTTGACTGAGCCAATTCTTTTGATGTTTGAGGTTGACTTGGTGCTATATTTGAACGACTCATGCTTCAAGATACAAAAAGACAAAACTCAATCAGGGTGACCAATCAAGGATATCAATTTTTTTCAATCAACCATGGTAGAAGTAGAACAAAGACCAGAACTAATTATCCTCCGACCTGCTACTCCTAATAAGAAGAAAAATCTCAGAATAATAGCTACACTTCTCTAATTCAAAGAGCTAACTTCGAAGATATTTCGGAGCTGGAGAATAAAGCGAGATGATGCTAATAGGGGGCTTTGCATCAGTAAAACATTTAGTGAGTGGAGGCATGAGAAGCTAATGTGTGGAGTTGTCATGAAGTGCAAAGGGAGGAGAAAATGATGGTGTGCTGATAAAATAATGTCAAGGTGATTTCTTCTCTCTGCCTAATCCTAAATGGGCAAGAGGTCTTATATATCTATACTCGTTCTGAGCTATCCCAGACACCACCATTATTAAAAAAGGGTGCAATAAAGCAGTGAGTAGAACTAGAAGCGAAGAAGTTGAGTAAAACGGAGTGACTATTATTGTAAGAGGTGCTTAAGTTTAAGATGAAAGAGATGATGCCTTATAATTAGTATTATGTTGAGTGTATAGAACCAACCAGGTGCTTTGTAGTTTTTTTTTATTCTATGCAATCTGTTTTATTTTAAGTATTGGAATAGTGATATAGGAGCTCTGATTGCGATATTGTGTAGGAAGATTGTAAGTGAACAAAAACTCGAAGTCAAATAGGCCTTTATGTCATTCAACTTCAAATTGGTAATTTGAGGCTCGGGATTGGTTGTATCCATATTCTAGCAGTTCAAGCTTGAAACCTTATGGGTCAAGCAAGCTTGAGGAGCCTGTGATCGGACTTTGGCAATTTACACCTCTAATATGAACAAATTACTTGAAGGGATAGTGGATATTTTGTAAGTATGAAATGATATACGACATGATATGTAAAAGAACAAAAAAGGAAGGAAACAATGAGAACACTATTAAAAAAGAGGCACAAATATTCTACATTGTAAAATTACAGAACAACTTTGGACAATGTTCATTAAAATCTTAGCGGAATATCTTGGGCAATGCCCAGAAGGATCATTGATGTTCTACACAGTTGGGGGGAAGCAGGCTCTCAGGCAATAGACAAGGATAGATGGAGAACTGTCCCAGGAAGTGTTTGGTGGACAATCTGGAAAGAAAGAAATTCCAGATGATTTGAGGATGTGGGAAGAAGATCAAGTGATGTAGCACAATGTTTAGAGGAACTCTCTAATGTGCTAAATAAAGTAAACCACATAATTTGTTGAAGGAACAACTTCAACGTGTGGTAAGATAACGCTTTAAAGACGATCCGAATCCACGGATAACAAGAGCTTAATCCAAAGCCCTTAAAATACAAGATCTAATCCAAGATCTTAAAAGAAAACACAAAGTTTCATTAATAGAAGAGTTGAACTTAAAAACTACATAGCTAGAGGTCATTGCCTCTATTCATAGGCTTCAAAAGCCTTTGTACAACTCATACACAACTCATTGACAACTCATAGTTGACAACTCATTTTCTTAATAGCTAAGTATTCTAGAATTATGTAAAAGATAAACTTGACAACTAGTAGCAAAGTCAAATTGACTTTCTCTTTCTAGAAGTAGCAAAATTGATTTTTGATTCATGAAGGTTCTGGACTAGGTTTTAATGTTCCTCATCATTATGGACTAGGTTTAGAATTTAATGTTCCTCATCATTCTCCTCTACTTCTTTGAAACTCGACCTCGAGTTTTCTTCGTAAAGTGTTTGCTCTAGATGATAGAGTGATAGGTCAGCCACATTAAAAGTATTTGAAATATTCATCTCACTTGGCAAATATACCACATAGGCATTGTCGTTGATCTTCTTTAGAATAGTGTATGGGCCATATTTCTTTTGCCTTAATTTTCCGTGAACACCAGTAGGCAATCTCTCCTTTCACTAAATCAACCACATGTCTTGGAACTCTAGTGTACACAATGGAGAAAGGGCTACGACCCGTAGACCTATGCTTAGAATTATTGTAGGCAAACTCCGCAAGGGATAAAGCTAAATCCCATTGTCCTTTCTTATCTCCACAGATGCATCGAATTAAATTTCTTAGAAATTTATTCACCACTTCTGTTTGGCCATCTGTTTGTGGATGGGCAGTGCTTGAAAACTTCAATTCTGTGTTGAATTGTTTCCATTAAGTAAGCCAAAATGCAGCAAGAAATTTGCTCTCGATCGGAAATAATTGATCTTGGAACACCATGTAGTCTGACTACTTCTTTGAAGAAAAGATTAGCTACATGATGGGCATCCGTCGTTTTACGGCAAGGGATAAAGTGAGTCATTTTAGAAAATCTGTCTACTATCACATAAACAACATCATGTCCTCGCCTTATCCTTGGTAAGCCAAGTACAAAATCCATTGATAGGTCTTCCTAAGGTGCACTTGGAACGGGTAATGGCATATAGAGTTCGGTGTTTTGAACCTGACCTTTGTATGATTGGTAAACGGGACACCTTTGCACAATTTTGCCGGCATCTCTCTTAAATTGTGGCCAATAGTAGCGTGCTTCCAAATTAGCAATAGTTTTATCACGCCCAACATGGCCGCTAAGATTACATGAATGCATCTCTCGAATCAACTTGTCTCGTAGAGAACCTCTGGGAATACATAAGCAGTTTACATTAAAGAGATATCCATCTTGTACCACAAAGTTCTCTTCTAATGGTAAACCTTTCGTTTGTTTAACCCAGATTCGCCCGAAGTCTTCATCATTTTCATATAGTTCTTTTATTTGGTCTACTCCTGGTCACTCAGCTTCAAAAGAAACCATGAGACTTGCACGTCGGCTTAAAGCATCTGCCACTCGATTAGTTACTCTGGACTTGTGGACAATAAGATAATTGAATCTCTCCAGGTATGCTGCCCATCTTGTTAACATGCGATCCGCATGTTTTTGACTTCTAAAATGTTTCAAGGAATGATGATCAGTGTAGACAATAAACTCTTTAGGCATTAAATAGACCTCCCATGTCTTCAGTGCTCTGTTTCTATAAACGGAACACAGCTCTTGCTGGTAATTACTCCACTTTTGTTTGCTTCACTTAACTTCTCACTGAAGAAAGCAACAGGTTTCATTTCTTGTGATAAAACAACCCGAATGCCTGCTCCACTAGCATCACATTCCAACTCAAAGGTCTTGTTAAAATCGGGTAACACTAATACAAGAGTATGACAACTTTTCCTTAATCTCCATGAAACTAGCTTCAGCTTTTTCATCCCGTTTGAACTTCCCTTTCTTTAAACATTCAGTGATTAGTGCCATGATAATACTAAAGTTCTTCGCAAATCTTCTATAGAAAGTGGTGAAACCATGGAAGCTCCTCACTTCAGAGATAATTTTTGGAGTTGGCCATCCCTTTATTGCATCTATTTTAGACTCATCAACTTGAATCCCCTCACTTGAGATAATAAAGCCTAAGAAAGCTAGTTTTGTTTCAAGGAATACACACTTCTTTAAGTTAACATAGAGCTCATTCTCCTTTAATACATCCATCACCTTTTTGACATGTTCAAAATGTTCCTCCATATTTTTTCTATAGATCAATATGCCGTCAAAACAGACAACTAGAAACTGTGACAAGAATGGACGAAAAAGCATTAGAAATTCCAAATGGCATAACTAGCCATTCATACAACCCCTCTTTTGTCTTGAATGCAGTCTTCCATTCATCACCGGGTCTAATTCGTATTTGGTGATATCCGCTTCTTAGATCAAGCTTCGAAAACACCTTTGCTCCACTGAGTTGGTCAAGCATGTCATCCATTCGTGGGATAGGAAATCTATACCTTGTAGTGATTTTATTGATAGCCCTACTATCCACGCTCATCCGCCAAGATCCATCTTTCTTTAGCATGAGTAGTGTTGGTATAGCGCATGGACTTATGCTTTCTCTAACATGTCCCTTACGCAATAACTCTTCTACTTTCTCCCTTAGAATTGCATGCTTTTTTGGGCTCATCCTATAGTGTGGTAGGTTGGGAAGACTAGCACCTGGAGCAAAATCTATTTGATGTTGAATATTCCTCATAGAAGGTAGATGTTGAGGCTCTCCAAGTATGCTTTGGTATTCAGATAGGAATTTCTTTTGTTGGTTGCTCATCTCCTTTGACGACTAATGCGGCACATAATTTTGATTTCTTCAAGTCTTGAGCAAATTCTTTTGGATTTTGAGTGATGGTTAACATTTGGATTTTGAGTGATGGTTAACATACTCTTCTCCTCTACTTTAGAGGCATTATTAGTAATCTTGTTTGGAAGTATAATGATTTTTCGTTTGTTCCAAATGAAAGAATACCAATTGTCTCTTCCTTTATGTGTGGTGTTCACATCATATTGCCAGGGTCTTCCAAGAAGAACATGTCATGCATCCATATCAACCACATCACATAGAACATTTGATCAATAATATTTACCCAAAGAAAGTGGTAACCAACATTGTTTGGTGATCCTGATCTTCACTCCTTTCTTGAGCCATCCAATAGTATATGGATTCGGGTGATCATGTGTCTCAAGATTTAATTGTTTAACCATATTTTGCGAAACTAAATTCTCACAGCTACAACTATCAATTACCAACTTGCATTCCTTTCCATTCACAGTGCATTTGCTTTTGAATATCCTTTTTCGTTGTGTCTCTTCAGGTTGCATGGTTGAGCATAGAAGGCGTTTGACCACACATACTATTTCTTCTCCCTCTTCTTCACGTAGTTCGGGTTTACCTTAACTTTCATAGTTGTACACCTCTTCATCACTTTCATGACAAACTTCTTTCTTGGACAGTTGCTTGATATGTGTCCCTCTTCGCGGCACTTTTAACACTTGATCGTATTAGATTGTTGCTTATCATTATTTTTGCTAGAAGATGGTGCCTTTTCATCTTTCTTTGCTTTAGAGGGAATAAACTTTCCCTCCTCTTGGTGTGGAGAACTTTTTGATATACTTTCTAGGCGAGAATAAGACGCGGCTTTATAAGACTTCTTGGTCTTTATTTATCTCTCAGCTTTCAAGGCAAGTGTTTGAGCTTGATCTATTGACCAAATTTGTTGTATGCCAAGACGTTCTTGGATAGAATCATTGAGACCATTGATATAACTTGCGACTCGTTGGTCTTCATTTTCAGAAAGATTGCACCTTACTTGTAATCTTAAGAACTCCTCTGTATAATCAGAAACAGATTTATTACCTTGAACACAGTTATGGAACTGTAGGTACAAGAGTTGATCATAATCCACAGGCAAGAACCTAGCCTTTAGAAGTGCTTTCATTTGTGGCCAGTATCTTACACGATTTTCACCCTTCAAACGAAGCTCTTCTTGATGACGATTCCACTAAGCTCCAACACCTCCTTTCAATTTATATGCCACCAATGGTACTCGACGATCTGGAGGGATGTTCATAATCTTAAAGAATGTCTCCACCCCATAGATCCAATCAAGAATTCAATGTTTACATTACCATTGAAAGATGGGATTTCAGCCTTAATCTTGTACATATCTCCACCATTTGCATGACCTCTTCTTGGTTGTGCATAAAGATCATGTTCCTCCACATCATCTTCCTCTTCCACATATTGAGCTCGATGTTGTCTCCGGTTTCTGGCAACACCTCCTTGATTGTTTCTCACTAATACAACTTCTTCAAACCTCTTAGTGAGTTCTTCACGAAGAGTAGCGATTTGTTGATCCAATTTTTCTTCTAGGTTATTCACCCTCGTAAGAAGATCCTCCATTTCTCTGATATCAAACTGATGTAGCACAATGTTTAGAGGAACTCTCTAATGTGCTAAGTAAAGTAAACCACACAATTTGTTGAAGGAATAATTTTAACGTGTGGTAGCGCTTTAAAGACAATCCGAATCCACGGATAACAAGAGCTTAATCCAAAGCCCTTAAAATACAAGATCTAATCCAAGATCTTAAAAGAAAACACAAAGTTTCATTAATAGAAGAGTTGAACTTAAAAACTACATAGCTAGAGGTCATTGCCTCTATTTATAGGCTTCAAACAACTCATTGACAACTCATAGTTGACAACTCATTTTCTTAATTGCCAAGTATTCTAGAATTATGTAAAAGATAAATTTGACAACTAGTAGCAAAATTCAAATTGACTTTCTCTTTCTAGAAGTAGCAAAATTGATTTTTGATTCATGAAGGTTCTAGACTAGGTTTAGATTTTTAATGTTCCTCATCATCAAGTTGAATTGTCTTTTGATTTTTTGTTTTTGGTGTTAGCAGACTTACTCAGAAGAATCTATTGATATTATTGATGTTCTGAGTAGCATTTAGGATAGCAGTTTATCTTTGAATACCTGAAGTGCTTTTGTAAATATGGTTTCAGTACAACCTGTGTACTGTTTTGTCTATTAATACAGACAAGTTACCAGTTTCAACTATCAAAAAAAAGAGAAGCACTAATATGGGGAAAACCTTAGTCAGTGATCTCTTGCAATGAGGAATATAACAAAGTTATTGTAGGTTTACTCATTCATCACTAGCAATGAAGAATATAACAAAGTTATTGTGGGTTTGTTAAATTAATAAGAATTTTCTGAAAGTTAAAAGTTAGCTAGACCTGTTTTTTTAAGACTAGTTAAGTTCCGAAATTTTCAGCGGTGAATATGTTTTCTTGGAAGGGATTTATATTAATAGTTTTTAATATATATTTAGAGGTATGGACTGCGTACATCTTACCCCCCCAGACCCCACTAGGTGGGAATACACTGGGTTATAGTTATAGGTAGAGTTATATTTATAGTAATTATGAGAAGAAAAGTCCTTCATTACACCAACAAAGAACTCATCCTTGACGATTTCCCGTTCCTTCCTTGCCGAGCTGCTTCTCTTAGCCATTCGATGCTTCCGCCTTCCCTTTCTACAATATACCCCTCCTTTCCAATCACTAAAGAAAAATGAGACCATTAAAACCCCTATCTAAGTAAAGCTTTGTCTGTTATTTTTTCGGCCCCAGGGGAGTTTATTCAACACATTCCCTGAATGTCATAAAAGATATATATGAAGGAACCGTCATAGTGTAGAGAATAGTGGTAGAAGGTATAACTGAGTTGCTAACTGTGGATTCACACTAGGGATCATCCTGTATATACCCTATTTATGATTGAGCTAATTAACAATACAGTATGAGATTACATGGCATATGGTACTTGCGGATGATATTGTGCTAATTGATGAAGCTACCAGGGTGTTGACAATTAGCTCATACTTGTTTACCCTAGTTATGGATAAGCTAACGAATCATATAGAAGATGGTATTCCATTAGCTATTTTCAAACAATATTGTGCTTATTAGCAAATTAGCTAGGTTGTTAACCAATAACTTGAACTATGGAGATGTATTCTAGAGAGTAAAGGTTTTAGACTAGGTAGAAGTAAAATTATATGTACTCAGATAAGAAAAGTAATTTGGGCGAGACAAGGCGGGAACTTTGATGCCTAATGCAAACTAATTCAGATATCTAGGCTTGATGTTCTAAGAGAAAATATTAAAAGAAGACACTACACGTGTAAAATAAGATGGTACCGGGGTGCTATGTGATACACGTATAAGAACAACAATGTTTATGATAGTGAATACTAGTCTTATAAATTTCAAAGTACATTAATGCCTATTGTTTCTTGTTACTTTACTATCTCTTTTCTAGATTGTTTTTGTCTTGAACCGGGGGTCTATCGGAAACAACCTCTAACTCATCTCGGAGATAGTGGTATGGGCTGCATACACTTACCCTCCCCAGACTCCACATTGTTAGAATATACTGGGTATGTAGTTGTTGTTGTATAAATTTCAAAATACCCACTAGATGAGTGTCACAAAAATGTGAATATTAAGATAGAAGTATGGTTATTTCAAGCTTAGACAAAATTAAAATGGCCACATCCTGCACAAGTGTAAGCAAATATAGAGGAGAAAGTGAGAGTGTTGCTTAAATTGATTTGGTCATGCCCTACGCCGACCTCTAGATGCATCGTTTTTGTAGAGGTGAAACAGTGGAAATCAAATGTGTTAGAAAGGGACAGGTTAGACCTAAATAACATGGAAACAACTTTTCATGAAGGACCCACAATCTCTTGTAACCCATTTGGACCTAGCTAAAAATAGAGCTTAATGAAAGTAAAAGATCAATAGTGATTCTACGTAATTGGGATTGCGTTTTAGATATGTAGTACGTTTACTTTAGCTCCAATGTTCAGTAGGAAACTTTTGGTCCGTTCATGTTAATATGTTTACTTTAGTGTCCAATGTTCACTTGGAGCCTTTTGGTCTTGTCAGAGTCTTATATGCTAGTTGAAATATAGAGAACTTTTTGTGTCATAGAAAAAATTCTTGTGATGGGCTTAGCAAGCTTTATTTTTTAGCGACAAAACAGTAAGGATTCATTAGCCAACCCCATCTTACTTGGGATTGAGGTGTAGTAATAGTTGGTTCGCTGTAATATACTTCTCCTACACTTGAGAGTCCTAGAAAGAAAACAGGGCAATAGATTGTAGAAAAGGATGAAAATAAGATTCTGAGGGGGTTGTTCACTTTTATCATAAAGCAAGTAAAGATTGAAAGCTAAGCGATCGCTTTTTAACAAGGATAAGAGATAACAATTCCGGGATAAATGTGTTTTTTTTTTCACGCGTTTGGTGAAATTTTTATTCTAGTATAAGGAATCCCAGTATTATCTAACCACAATTGTGAAGTATTATTTTCACACGACATTTAATGTGGAACACAATTGCTGAACTAATCTCGGATAAAACAACAAAAAATAACAACGATGCTCTTCTCTGGGTGAAATTTTTTATTCTAGTATAAGCAATCCCAGTATTATCTAACCACAATTGTGAAGTATTATTTTCACACCACATTTAATGTGGAACACAATTGCTGAACTAATCTCGGATAAAACAACAAAAAATAACAACGATGCTCTTCTCTAAAACTCTTCCCTGAAGTCTCTCTTGAATCCAAGTTTGTCTAGTGTCTAGTGTAAAACCAAACACTTGTTCTATATCATTTCCAGTATATCCAATTTTACTCCAATGAGCCAACATATACCAATGAAAACGTTTCCACTAATAATACTGCCATTATTTAATCCCCACATTACCAATCAATGATCTTTAAAAGGATAACGAAAGCTCATTTATAATGAGGCAAATGATTTCCATTTAGTCTGTCAATTTTCTAAAATTTGTATTTTTTTCTTTGAAGTTATTCTATGTACTCTGGGATAGAAACTTGATGCTAATGTTTTTTTGCTTTCCATAATTGTCAAGTGGGCATTTTATGTGATTATTTCCTGATTTCTTCTAGTGTTATGACAAGTATATTGTAACTTACATGGTATTCTTGATTAAAAAAAATTACATGGTATTCTAAATTCTAGAGATTTTTTGCTGCATAACAGTACTGTGTTTCCTGTTTACCTTTGTTTACTTCAGAGGATGTTTGTTTATTTTGTCTGGGAAACTACTTAAAAATTATCATTGTCTTATATCCAATCCAATCTAGGTCGAGGAGATTGGGGACATAAAAGACAGTTCTGTTGATCCAAATGAAAGTGAGCTAAATCTTTCTGAAGAGCAGAAGAGGAAGTTTAAGAAGGTCTGTTAATGGTATATTCTAGTTCTTTTCTTTGACATTGATACTTCATTTCTTGAAAATATGGAGATGTTTATGGCATTTTTTCTTCTTTTTCTCTTTTTTTTTTTTCTCCTGAAACATTCCTTTCTTTTAAAGAGCCCAATGTCTGTTTGTGTCTTATTTCAAATTTTCTGCTGATGAGAGGTGACTTCTGGTGCTGTCACTGGGCTGTTGATTCCATTGTTAACAATTTTTTTTTAACTTCTCTGTCTTCCAGGTTAAAGAGGAAGATGATCTAAAAACTGATCTGAAGCTTCACAGACGTTTACAACAGAGAAGACGCAAGAACAAACAGAAATTGGTAAATAGCATGCTCTAAAATTTTTAGCATCTAGTAAGTTTCTAGAAGTGTACCATCTGTGAAGGGCTTGAACCATTGTACGTGAGGGTGAACTATTATGAGCAAAAGATCTGACCTCTGGAAATTCACTACTTCCATGGAGGGACTTCACATCGCGACCCAACTTTTGTGCCGCGAACGGTGCTTAAGCTTGGTCAACTAGCCAGCCTACCCATGTGCACAACAAAATCCAATAGTTTCCTCTGTTCCCAGATCATTCCTATCATGCTATCAGATAATTAATCACCACAACATAAATCAATGGCACTAACAATTGGTTTTCATGATCAACCGACACAAGACTCGTAAAATCAGTTCTTCAATCTTCAAGACTGTCTAATGGAAGCATAACTCCAGAAATATGTTCAAAAAATCATAATGAAAAGGTCCAACAAAATAATTAAAATATACTGCCCATGCGTAGCAAGTGTGAGGCTTACTCTGAGGGAGATCTCTACTAGCAGTCACACATTTGGTGTGGTAGCACCCATCAGCTGGGGAATCTGTATATAGTGAGAAGAGGGGGTTGGACCTGCCGGCTGGTGAGTGGATAGCTTAACCATAGCTGTATTATCAGGGACTAATATATGCATACATATAATATGAAAAACTTGCTCCTTCCAAATCAAAGTAACATAAGGTAAAAGTTGACATTACATATTAATATCACAAGTAATACTTGCAGTTTCATTAAAATAGTTTTACATCTCAAGTTACGAGCCAAGGCTAGAATTGATATCGAGCCGTCACTATAGTCGTCAAAGTAGCTGTCAAGATAAGTTAGTGCATACGGTACTTGTTGCTACTTGCTAGTTCTTTTCCTCTTAAAACGGGAGGCACAACATTGTTTTATGATCATTGCTATATGCGAGGTGCGCTAGGCCTGATGATTTCAGTTGTTACATAATGGTATTCTAGTAATGCTGCTACCCGTTAGAAGTATGTCAATATACTCACCTGATACAAACATACACATCAACTTGTATATGTGCATTTTTTCAAAAATCACTTGATCATAGCATAGTAATATTGAAGAATAGATCATATCTCATGTGAATATTCAACATTTTTACATTATAATGGAATCCATGTTGTCAAAATAATTTTTTGCTAATTATTGTATCTTTAATATAACTAGTCCCAATGCAATAAATCACTTTAATGCTGGAAAACAATTTTCAGAGCATGTTATTGTTGAAAAGCACAAGCTAAAGAAGAGCCACCTCTCACATTACTAGCTTCCTTGCCCCAAACCCGTGTTTGTAGGCTAAGCATTTGCTTGTTCAACAATTTAGAATCAATCAATATCAAGTTAGGTGTTATTTATTTGAAAAATATCGTAACTATCTACTCAAGACAAACTATAGTCAAATTCCCAGTTGTATTACCTATATTCAATTAGGGTAACTACCCAAGGTTATTCAATCGGTATTAATCCACAATTTGCTATTCTCGCTTATCCTCACCTTATTCAAGTCTGAAATATTTTTAATTTTATTAACTCAAATTGTCAATGGTTCAAATTTCTAACTCATTATCATTGTCAATGCGTAATTTAGTTTACTCATATCAATTGAATAATGAAACCACTCGTTTTGGGTTGGATTTTACCTGTTAATGCCCAATAACCCAAAAACCGTATGCATAAATGACTTGTTTATGGTAATAGATTAACATTACCATTTGAGCTTCTTCCCAAATGTTGAAATTTGAAGAACAGAGAATTTCCAATGGTGAAATCCCCTTTCTAAATCCTAAATTCCCTTATGTCAACGGATGGTTGGGATTATAAACGGTGTGCATCAGACTATCTAGTGTTCTCTCTCTCTCTCTTTTGATAATCGAGAAATCATTAAAAAATGCACTTTAAGAGATCTATAGGTAATAATGGCATCCAATGCACTTTAAGAGATCTATAGGTAATAATTGCATCCCCATAATCGCCCTGACTCAACGAGCTATGCTCTTACCTCCTAACCAGAGCCTTGGTAGCTAGCGTTTTCTATATTAAAATTAAGATGGAAAAAACAAGAAGATAAAAAATTCTGAAGAGTAGCTATTATTATGCGCCCTTCATAATTGGACAAAGGCAAAAGGTTGAATGTTGAATTTTGTGTTACTCATTTGAGTTTGTGCATGAAATGTACTTCATTGGGTGTGCTATCCGGAATTGCATTGTTGTATTTGTATATGACTACAATACTAAAGAGCTATCGAGGTCTGCTCGTTCACTCTGTACCTTAAGGGGTCATTTGGTTTCTAGTAAGAAGCAAGTTATTCATATATTAATTTCTGTATAAGTTATACAACATTTGATAGCTAGCTAGGAAATAAGTTTTTCATGTATAAAATTAATACGACGCTTGCTTTGCAATTTAGAAACCACATAACTAATACATGTACAAGTTGAGAGGGAATTGGTGTTATCTTATATGGAGCAGAAGACAAAAAACTAATCCTCGCATAACTAGTACTTCATAACTAATACCCACATAACTAATGCTCACATAACTAATACCTACATAATTCTAACAAATTGCCAAATGAGTCCTAAGTCTCCTTCTTCTGGCAGTAATGTTGTTGAAGGTAAGAACGGCTATGCAAAATATTCTATCAAATTGGAACAGTAGTAGATTGCATAAGCTTTACTGTTTTAATTTTCTTCGATCCCTCCATAGATTTTGGCTTTTGTTCTTTTAGATTCTACTTCATGTGGTACGCTTGTTCTGTTGACCAGGAGGAGATACAGGAAGATACAACAGATCCAATCAATGGTTCTTTATCTCAAGATTCTGGCTTCGACACAAAAATGTATTCCACTGTTAATGACGGGGATGCGCCAAAATGCAATGAAGTTACGTCGGTTATTGATGCCACAGTTTCAAAATGTCTACATGAATTTGATGCCCAGGCCAAAGGGTTGAAACGCTCACACAACTCTGAAGAAATGGAGCCTCAAAGTAAAAAGTCTTGGATAATTACACTAGATAGTGATGAGGAGGATCTTCCTGGGAAAATGTTGTCTCCTACATGTAGTTTGAGTGAGACAGGAGATCTATCAAATCCGCAAAGGGATGGAGATAGTGTGCTTCCTGTTAGTTCCCTTCCTGCATGCAATGAGAAGCAAAATTATAGCTGCACTGCCTGTGATAAAGTGGCTACTGAAGTCCGTGCACATCCTCTTTTGAAAGTTCTAGTCTGCGTCGACTGCAAAACTTCTATGAAAACAAAAATGCAGGTAAGTTATAGCCATCCTTGCTTAGTTGTAATGAAGATAGTTTCAAATTTATGCAATCTATGTGTTAATAGCATCTTTGAAAACATTAGCTGCATTTCTGTTTAGATGAGTTAGGATATTGCTGTAGTGTTGGATAATATGCACGTCTTTACCTGTTATTCTTAACTAATGTTCTTTGACTTGAATTCTGTCCAATAACAAGATGTAATGATTCACAGTGGTCTGTTTTTTCTCACTCCATATCTTGTTAACATTGTACAGGATATTGATTGCTCAGAATGCTACTGCAGATGGTGTGGGCGTTGCAGTGATCTTTTAAGCTGTAAATCATGCAAAAGGTTATTTTGTAGTGTGTGTGTAAGGAGGAACCTTGGTGAAGAAACTTTATTGGGAATTAAAACATCTGGTTGGCGATGCTGCTGTTGCTCCCCAAGTATCCTGCATCCGTTGGTTTCAGAGTTGGAGAAGATCATGGAATCTCAAGGTTTGGTAGATTCTAGTACAGACACAGATTCAGATAACTCAGATGCTGATGTCAATGGGCATAGAAGGTACGCCATGTACTTGATAACCATGTAAACTGTGTATCCTACATCATTAAGTTGCAGATCTTTAGGTTTTGATCCCGAAATTTGTCTTTTTTTTGCATTATCAAGGCAATCAATAGTCAATTAAGCTCATGCAACATGTGTGTCTGGGCGAGCTACTCTTTAGTTTGATGAATTCTTAACATGTAGCATATTAATATCAAGTTTGAATTCTCTAGACAAATAGATTTTATTTTAAGCAGTTTTACCGTGGTCTTGGAAAATGCTGTCTCGTGCCAAGTGAGAAGTGTTGTGACGAGGGATTATTAATGCTTGATGTGTTTTCTCTTCTCCCACTATCTTTTTCTCGCGGTTGTTGATGAGACCAACGAGAGTTTCTCTCAAGCTTTTTGTTGAATGTTTAGTTTGAAAAAAGAGGGTATTTTCTGCCTCATATGTGGAGGTCTAAACACCCAAATGGACTTAAAAGTTTTATATTTGTATTTATGCTCTGTAATGGTTGATGAGCCTCCTTATTTTCCAGCGCGTTTTCTGTTTTCATCTCTCTACTACAAAATAGAGTGAGAATAGTGTAAGGGCTTTGCTTCTTAGAAATATAATAAAATAATGGAAGGACTATGTTTTCTTGAAGCAGCACCAAGAGAAGGCGTAAAAAGAAAATTAGAAGAATCCTCGAAGATACTGAGTTAGGGGAAGAGACAAAAAGGAAAATTGCAATCGAAAAGGTAAAAGTTCAAGCTATGATATGTTTTCTGTCAATGCTTGCTTCTCAAGGAGTCTATTAATGTCCGTATACTTGCAGGAACGCCAAGAACGCCTCAAATCTCTAGGAGCAAAATTTTCAAGCAAGACTATGTTCATGGATTCTGGGAATTATTGCAAAAGCTCGTATGAAAGTGGTGGCTTGGAAATGCTTGGTGATGTTGAAACCGGTTACATAGTTAATGTGGTGAGGGAGGAAGGGGAAGAGGCTGTCAGGATTCCACACAGCATCTCAGAAAAACTGAAACCTCACCAGGTCTCCTTCTATGCAGTTGTTGGTCTTGTGTGTGTTAACTTCTTGCCCTCTCAAGTAGTATACTGATTTCACATCGCAACAAGTTTGATATTTTGAAGTTTTCTAAGTATTGTGAGTAGGGGTGTTCATGGGTCGGTTTGGATCGGTTAATGGTTAAAACCATAATCAAAACCAATTTAGTCGGTTTTTGAATTTCTAAAACCAAACCAAACCACAAAAAGAAAATAACCGTCGGTTTGGTTCGGTTTTTTTGGTTATTGACTAGCCTACTCCAACCATCTCTAGAATAAACTCCTTTTTTTAACCCATAGAAAAGAGTATCACATTGAACAATTTTTCATGAAATATTTGAACAGTGATGGACAAAACCAACATTGAGATGAAAAGCACCAGTTTTGTATTGTAGGCACTAAGATTATCCAACAACATACAAACACATACATGTACATTGTAAAACAGAGCTTTGTATTCTGTTGCAGTGTACTGCAAAAAGAGATAGAGTTGGGCAAACTTGAGTTATCTGTTTACTTTATAGATTAGTTAGGTGAGCTAATCATATAGGGAAACGATTGAATAAACAAGGAGACATAAAACTACCATTTGAACCAGGGACCATGGTAACTCGTATTGTGAAAGCTGAAGTAGAAAAAGTGAGGTAGGGATTGTAGGTTTAACTTGTTAGTAATAGTAGGTAGAGTTGGGCTTGGGTTTGGGGCTTTGGGCAATTGGGCTAAAGTATTGGTTGAGCTAGACATAGATTAAAATTTATATAAATAACATAAATACCAACCCTTTTGGAAGTAGTTACACTCTCTCCCACTTTTTTAATTACTTTACTCTCTCTTCCTATTAATATACATAACATAGCCGACATATACATAGCATTTTGTGTATATGTTGGGATTTTTGTAATATATTTAGGGAGTTGGGATTTTTTGTAATATTTGAAACATAAGTTGTGTATTTGTGTAATTTTTAGTTAAAATTTAGTTTTAGATTAAATTTAATAAAATATTTATATTTTATTTATAAATTATATATAAATAATTATAACACATATATATAAAATTTATTGGTTTGGTTTGGTTATTTTCACGGTTATTTTTTAAGTAAAACCATAACCAAACCAAATAGCATCGGTTTTTAAAAATTTAAAACCAAACCTAACTAAACCAAACCAAACATCGGTTTTTTTAATCGGTTTGGTTCGGTTTACGGTTTGGTTTGGTTTTTAACCAAACCCATGAACACCCCTAATTGTGAGTAGTACTTTGGTATGTTGCAGGAATAAGAAAGTTGACTTTCCTTTTTTTTTTTCCTTCATCACTAAGATCTTCTCCATCTCATGTGTACTTTTTTTCATTTCCTTACATAAAGAAGATAATATTTCACTTCTGGCATTCTACCCAACTTATACATCTAGTGTTATCAACAACAACAACATACCCAGTGATTTCCTACCTAGTGGGGTTTGGGGAGGGTAAAATGTATGCAGTCCATATCACTACCTACAAAGTGGAGAGGCTTGTTTCGATATACTCCCGAATCAAGACACAGAGATAGTAAATAGGATCGTAATAGAACATGAGACAAGATGAAATAACAGAAATAAGACACCCACAAAGTAGTACGATACATTAACAAACTGCAGGCACCCATCTCCCCTAACCCACCTAATTGGAGAGTCCATCCTATGTGCAAAGTCCTACAATTACTAGCAAGGCTACCCCAAAACACACCTAACTATTAGCTACGACACCCATACACTAACCTTCTAACCTGCTTCGTGTTCTCCATACTTTCCTATCTAGGGTCATGTCCTCAGTAAGCTGTAATTGTTCTATGTCATGTCTAATCACCTTACTCCAGTATTTCTTCGGCCTACCTCTACCTCGCCTGAAACCATCCAAAGCTAACCTCTCGCACCTCCGAAGCGGGTCATCCGTGCCCCTTCTCATCACATGCCCAAACCATCTCAACCTCACTTCCCGTATCGTCCTCCACCGCGGCCTTTCCCACCTTCGCTCGAATAGTCTCATTCCTAACCTTATCTCCTCTAGTAAGTCCACACATCCAACACAACATTCTCATTTCCTCCACTTTAACTTTTGGATGTGAGAGTTCTTGACTGACCAACACTCCACTCCATACAACATGGCCGGACGGACCGCCACTCTATAGAATTTGCCTTTAAGCTTGGGAGACACCTTATCGTACAGAACTTTCGAGGCAAGCCTCCATTTTAGCCACCCCGCTCCAATTCGGCGCGTGACATCCTCATCAATCTCTCCATTTCCTTGAATCACAGACCCAAGATACTTAAAACTATCCCTTCTACAAACTACCTGCGAATCCAACATCACTACCACCTCATCCTTATGTGTCATGTTGCTGACCTTATATTTCAAGTACTCAACCTGAACCCTTTTGACTCCGGGGTTTGTCCCAAACCTCCAATTTATCATGAACACCTCCTTGGGTCTCATCAATCGAAACTACATCATCCGCACTAAGAGTTGGTCCCTAGTGCAACCCTATCAAAACAGGAAAATGCTCTGAATCCCCTCTTATTGTCCTCACCCGAGTTTCCGCTCCATCGTACATGTCCTTAATCGTTCTGATGTACGCCACCGGGACCCCTCTAACCTCCAAGCATCTCTAAAGCACCTCCTTAAGAACTTTGTCATACGCCTTCTCTAGGTCAATGAACACCATATGTAAGTCCCCCTCTCTCTATGCATCTCCACTAGTCTCCGCACAAGGTGAATTACCTCTGTCGTTGAGTGACTGGGCATAAATCCGAACTGATTCTTCGAAATAGACACGCTCATCCTCAACCTCCGCTCAACCACTCTCTTCCAAATCTTCAGAGTGTGACTCAGCAACTTAATGCCCCTGTAGTTGTTGCAACTTTGAATGTCGCCCTTGTTCCTGTATAGAGGAATCATCGTACTTCATCTCCAAGCCTCGGGCATCTTCACAGTCCTGAAAATGCCATTATACAATTCGGTCAGCCACTTCAAACCTGCCTCGCCCGAATACTTTCAAAAATCCACCGGGTTCTCGTCAGGTCCCATCACCGTACCCCTACGCATCGTACGAGTAGCCTCAAAGACCTCCTCAACCTTTATACGTTTACAATAACTGAAATCATGACACCCCGCAGAGTGTTCCAGCTCCCCTAACACAATGTCTTTGTTCCTCCGTCATTCAAGAGCCTATGGAAATACGACTGCTACCTTGTGAACGTCCTCTACCAATACTTTGCCATCCTCCCCCTTGATGCATTTTACTTGGTCAAGTTTACGGACCTTCCGCTCCCTAGCCTTAGCAAGCCTATACAACCTCTTCTCCCCGCCTCTCTCCTCTAAACCCGCATACAAGCTCTCAAAAGCTGCTATCTTAGCTGCCGTAACTGCTAACTTAGCTTCCTTCCTAGCAAACTTGTACTCTGATGTTATCAAAAGCAAAAATAAGAAAAAAGCTTTAAGGTCCATTGGGGCTGCAAGTGCACATAAAAGGTGTGGTTTAATGAAAAAAGGTGCAAAGGGAGAAAAATTACGAATATATATTTCAAAGACTACAAATTATAAGCATTAATGACAAATATATGAACAAGAAGTTGAATTTTTTTTTTGGATAAAGTGAAACTTGTACTCTAATGTTATCAAAAGCAAAAATAAGAAAAAAGCTTTAACGTCCATTGGGTCTGTAAGTGCACATAAAAGATGTGGTTTAATGGAAAAAGGTGCAAAGGGAGAAAAATTACGAATATATATTTCAAAAACTACAAATTATAAGCATTAATGACAAATATATGAACAAGAAATTGAATTATTTTAAGGATGAAGTGAAATATCAATTGTTTATTGTCCCCTCTTCAGAAAAGGCTCATTGGCAAGGGAAGCGTGCCTTGAAACCTTGATGATGATACTAGAGCGCACATTAAGTGAGGCTAAGTGCTTAGCACGTTTTGAGCCTCACGTTAGGGCTTAAGCTTTCCTTTGGCAACCCTATATGCATCTAGAGGTCACTTGCCCTTTTGACATGTCACCCTAAGGGCACTTAAGTAATTTGAGATTTATTAGTGTCAACTTCCACTTCTATGATTCTAGGCCCTACAAACAATATGCTTCTTAGGACTTGTACTTTAGGAACAAGGGTTGTTTGTTTTGTTAAACTGAATTGCTTTGTTATTTTATTGGACAAATTTTTGTTTTGCATAGCCTTCTGTTCATAATTTCGGAGCAGCACTGCAAACCTCTGGTTCCTTTGTCTCCATCATCAAAACCTTAATAGTTACTTTGAAGCAACAACAACATACCTCGTGTATTCCCACAAAGTGGGGTCTGGGGAGGGTAAAGTGTATGCAGTCCATGCCACTACCTCAGATGAAATAGAGAATGATAGAGATGCTATTTCCGATGGACCCCCGACTTATGACATATAACAGTATGACAATCAAAAACACAAAAGCACATAACAGGATGGGATAACACACTACTAGATAATAAAGGAAATTAGACACCCACACGGTACTACTATAAACTATATATCTAACATCATAGACATCACCAATACACCATGACCAAGAAACTCCCGGCGCAACTACAAACAAAACACTCTTCCCTGCTATAACAGCTGAACTCCTACCCACTAACCCTCCACCCAAATCCGAGTCCTTCACACCTTTCTATCAAGGGTCATGTCCTCCGTAAGCTGTAACTGCTCTATATCATGCCTAATCACCTCTCTCTAATACTTTTTTGGCCTACCTTTACCCCCTAAAACCATTCATAGCCAGCTTCTCATACCTCCGTACTGGAGCTTCCATGCACCTCCTCATAACATGCTCGAACCATCGCAACCTGACTTCCCGCAACTTGTCCTCCACCGAAGTCACTCTCACTTTCTCCTGAATAATCTCATTTCTTACCTTATCTTTCCCGGTAAGCCCACACATCCATTGCAATATCCTCATCTCTGCCACCTTCAACTTTTGTATGTAGAGTTCTTAATTGGCCCACACTCCGCTCCATACAACATAGCCGGTCGGAGTGCAACTGTATAAAACTTACCTTTAAGCTTAGGAGACACCTTCTTATCACACAAGACTCCCAAAGTGAGCCTTCATTTTAACCACCCTGCACCAATATAGTGTGTGACATCCTCATCAATCTCACCATTTCCCTGAATCATAGACCCAAGATACTTGAAGCTCTACCTCTTTTGAATGACCTGGGAATCCAGCTTCACTACCACATCGACCGCCTGCAACAGCTCACTAAACTTATATTCCAAGTACTCCGTCTTGGTCTTACTCTAGGGTCTGTCTCCAAACCTCCAACTTATCATTAACTCCTTCTCGAGTCTCGTCAATCAAAACAACATCATCGACAAATAACATACCCAAGGCACCTCCCCTTGAATATGTGGCATCAAAACATCCATCACCAAGACTAATAAAAATGGGCTAAGAGTCGATCTCTGGTGCAATCCTATCAAAACAGGAAAGGGCTCTGAAGCTCCTCTTACCGTCCTCACATGAGTCTTCGCTCCATCATACTTGTCCTGCATCGACCTCGTGTACGCCATAGGCACCCCACTAGCCTCCAAGCACCTCCACAAAATCATTCCATTTCAAACAAAGAGCAAGAAATCAGAACCATGAACCATTACTCTGGTTTTCATGCCTAAGTTTATCTCCCTTTATATACTTTTTCAGAAAAAGTTTACATCATCTTGCAACTTACTTTGAAGCAACAGAGTATCTTATTATTGTTTGTCCATTCTTCTATTTACTTTTTAACAAATTCATACAAATTTCCCTCCTAGTGCCAGAGATACCATTCTAATTGGAAATCCCCAGCCACCTCTTTGTTACGTGAGCTCTTCATTTGTCTTAAAGTAAGCGTACTGAGCAAGTGTATCATTTCAAAGTATACTAACAAACTTATTAAATTTCAAGGTACATAGTGGGTTACCTTGTTCTTTTAACCGTATGGATAGTTGCTTACATGTAGCTGCACGTAGACCTGTGCCAAAATTCATGTAATGCAAGACACCCAATTTATACTGTATCGAAAAAGTCATCTACGGGATAAATGCTACAGCACTCAGACCCTTCACTTTGATGAGGAGTACTCCTGACGTGATCCTAATGCCAATGCCAGTTGGATCTTTGCTATTTTGGGTAGTGGAATGTTGGGGTATGCTGCGTGGTGGCTGGAAAGTTTCCAATATTACGATACATTTAATTGGTTTGGATATCAACTTTTACCAAGAAAAGAGAGTTTGTCTTGGTTTCCCCAGTTAATTAGAAAAAGTGGCGGGCAAAGCATAGCTCCTTCTTCTAAGATATGCTCTCAGGCACTTTTTCCAAGATAACACACTCTCCTACCTCGGGGGTGGGGGTGGGTTGGGGGCATCCTTTGGCTGGAAAGTCGATCTCTTTCCTTTCTTCTCTTTTTTTCTTCATCATTAATCTGTTACCTACATGGTAGTTTACTTTTTCTTAGATTCAAATCTGTTAATTCCAGTTTTTAGCAATGGGGGAAAATCGGATTTATTTCAATGCTGGATTCCAATCTTTTGACATCACAAGATGGAGCTATGAAGGAACAGTGTGGTAGAATGGGTTGAAAGGAGCCAGAAAATGATGAGAAGATCATCCATGAGCAGCAAAATCATGGAATGGATATGCTTCACTCTCAGAGAAGCATGCATCCAGTGAAGAACAAGCTGATTAGGAGATGGATAACGGTAGAGAGAGAGACGTAGAGCACTTCTGCACTAGAAAACACAATGAGCATGGGAGATTTATAAGTATCATAACCATTAATAATGGGGAGATCTGTCCTTGTCATTCCAGAGCTGGCCATTAATGTAGGGTGGTACGACATTGCTTTCAAAATTGAAAGCTTCATTAGATGCTCTAAAAATCTGGTAAAGCCAGGTCCGCCAAGAGTTACTGAAGCTGCGTATCCCTATGCTAGAGCTGTCAAGGATAGTAAATGGCTATCAAAAACATCGAAGGTAGAGACAAAAAGCTCGAAGGAAAAATCTGAAGTACCACCACAGTTGAAAAGTCATGGGAATGGGTTATTAAAGAGATGTCTAGTGGGACATGTGACAGGGGAAAAAAAGAGAAACCTACACTATCGGAGGTCAGATGATGGTCATCCCTGTTATGGAAAACGGCCTTCAGTGTGAATATTTATGAGATGAATGAAGGAAAGTTTCTATTTGAGGCAGAACAGACTCTTCAAGGGCAATGAAACCGGAAGAATCAAAGGTTCAATTTGGAATGGTGGTCTCTGATGGTGGGGTGCTCTCCTAACAATATTCTCTCAAAGGAGATGTGGGTTAGAATCATTGGTATTCCCCTTTATCTATGGTCAAGTCAAATGTTTTAAGAAATTGGAGATCTCTGTGTAGGATAGGTAGATACAAAAGACACAAAATTGAAGAATCATATGATGTGGGCAAGAATACTAGTAACACATGATGGAAGGAACATACCCAAAGAAGTTTCCATCTCTAGTTATGGGGTCGTCTACATCTTTTCGATATAGGCAGAGAGTTAGGGGAGGTTTGAAGTGTCACCAGAAGCTATGAATGTTGCTCCCGGAGTAGCTGGTGACGTCATAGAGAAGAGAAGTACATGTCTTTCTTTTACCCAGGGGTCCGTTGGTTGTAAAGTCTGCAAAAAAGATCCCAATCCCTTATTTTAAGGGATTTCCCTACTGGAGAACATGTGGGTAGCAGGTGGATCACAGTTGGCAATGAAGAAATAAGAAAATCATGTGAGATGCATGTGTCTTATTTAAATGAGTGTGAAAGGCATGCGCCTCATTTAAATGAGGGATCAACTTTGGGGTCCATTATAAAGAGAAAGGTTCTTAAAACAATTGGGCCTGACTTCTCAAGCCAAGTTATTTTCAATGATATTTTAGGGAAAGACCCATGCAAAGAAAGCTGCAACTTACCACTGGATTCTTTTGAACATCGACATAGTCGAGATACGGATAATTCAGACATACAGAAGACCGATCAAATTGCTTAGGAGGAGAGGGAGATGGAGAACATGGTGGGTGAAACAATCTGTCGAAATTGAAGAAATGAATTGAATCAGATAGACAATGAATTGGAGGTTAACAGAACTATAGAAACAGGGGGACAAAATTTAATCACCTAAGTGGGAAATTGGGAGATAGAAGATGTTGAACCACTTCAGATTCAACAACTGGAAGTAATCAAAAATAAAGAAAGGGAGACTTCAATATGGGTTTTATAAAATTTGATCAAGTTGGGGAAAATTCTTGGGGCTGATTTCTAGGGCCATGAAGAAGAGGCTCTTGAACTACTATTACAAGTAGATAGTTCGAGACAAGCCAGGAAAACGGAAACAAAAACACTATGCAAGAAAACAAGATTTCGAGGCCCTCAAGAGTTGAAAAATCTACTGAGTTTTGATGTTAAGTTAAAAAATAATAGGAATAGAACTAAGGGGAGAAACCTGCTTATATGTGATAAATGAAGTTCAAATTAGTAACAAGGAATGTAAGGGGAGTTGAATGACAGAGACAAAAGAAGACTAGTTAAGAGTGTAATTGGGGAGTGGAATGCAGATATCATTTGTTTGCAAGAAACTAAATTAGAGGGATGCATGGTGGAGGAAGTAAGACAAGTCTGGGTAGGGAGATGGATCAAACATGCAAGCTTGGAGGCTAGTGGAACTAGAGGGGGATCTTAATGCTATGGGATAGTAGGGCTTGGAAAGGGGATATTGTGGAAACTGGCATGCATTCTTTGACCTGCAATTTGAGGCTCAATTGTATAATTTTTCGTGCCATATCACAGGGGTTTATGCCTCGAATTGTTATATAGAAAGAAGCCGTGTCTGGGAAGGAAATTGGGGCCGTAAGGGGAATAATAGATGGTCCATGGGCTGTATGCTATGATTTCAATGTAGTTAGGTTCATCTCAGAGTAGAAGAACTAGAGGCATGAAGGAATTTTCAGCTGAAATTGATTGATTTACTCTCGAAGACTGTGCTTTCATATGGTTTCGAGGGACAAAACTGAGCCAACTTCTAGAATTGATAGAATTTTGATATCTCCGACAACTTCAACAACATAAGGCAAACCGCTCTACAGAGACTTAGATCAGACCACAATCCTGTAGTATTACAAAGGGGTGTATGGAATAGAAACAAGAACTATTTTAAGTTTGAAAATTGGTGGCTTAGCACTGAAGGCTTTATTGACAGAATCAACAATTAGTGATGTTTTTTCAATTGCTCAGGGCTGCCTGACTTCATTCTTGCTTCAAAACTTAAGTCTCTTAAAATCAAACTTAAGGAATGGGGCAAAAGTGAAGAAGGAAATCTCGGGTTCTAAAGGAAAATTCTTATGGAAAAACTATCTAGAGTTTGAGGAGTTTCTCAAAATGAGGAAATCTCATGGCGACAAAAATCTAGATCACTATGACTCAAGGAGAGGAATAGGAACACTAAATTCTTCCACAAAATAGCCAATGCCCACAAAAGATACAACAACATTGCTCAGTTGGTAATTGAAGGAGAAATTTCCCAAGATCCTAGTAGAATAGAAGGGGAGGTAGTTGAGTATCACAAGAAGTTGTACTCTGAAACCAACAACCACCGGAGACTTGCTTTCAGAGACATCAATTGCCCCAGGCTTACAGAGGAGGAGAAAGAGAATTTATAAAGAAGTCTTGAGCTGTTTGAAGATGTGTGCAATTGACAAAGCTCCTGGGCTTCTTTTTGAAATGTTGGGAGGTGGTGGAGGGAGATGTCATGAAAGATTTTCAAATTTCCATGAGCAGGAAATCTTTGAAAAATCTTTGAAAAGAGTCTGAATGCTACCTTTATAACTCTAATACCTAAGAAGAAAGGCTCCAAAGAATTGAAAGACTTCAGACCTGATGGGAAGCATTTACAAATTGTTTGCCAAAGTTCTGACAGAGTGGATGAAAGGTTCATGGTCAAACTTGTTGATTCTCTCCGGATGGCTTTTATTCGAGGTAGACAGATCATGGATGCAGTACTTATTGCTAATGACTCAAGAGAGAAACAAAAGAAACCAGGAATCTTGTGTAAACTTGACATGGAGAAGGCATATGACCATGTCAATTGGGATTATCTCTTGGATACTTTGGGGAGGATGCGTTTTGGAGGAAAATGGATCCAGTGGATCAGACAATGCATTTCTACAGTCAGGTTCTCGGTCCTCATTAATGGATCTCCTGCCGGATTCTTCAGTGCTCAGGGGGGACTTAGACATAGACAGGGGGACCCTTTATCTCTCTTTTTGTTTCTAATTGCTATGGGGGTTAAATAGCATGATAAAAACTGCAAAAGTGAAGCGATGGATAGGTGGCTTCAAGGTCGGCAGAAATGACGATAATAGAGTGGAAGTAACTCATTTGCAATATCCGGATGATACTTTGATTCTATGCGATGCTGAAGAAAACCAACTGAAGATATTAAGGGTGATACTAGTGCTTTCAGGGAGTTTCTGGGCTTCACATTAACGGGAGAAAAAACTACTTATATCCCATCAATGAAGTCCAAAACTTGGAGTCCCTGAATGACATACTGGGAGGGGAAATTGGTGTACTACCTGCAACATATTTAGGGATGCCCCCGGGGGCTAAATCTCAATCTTATGAGATCTGGAACAAGGTGATAGAGAAGTGTGGGATGAAGCTAGCACGATGGAGATCTCAATATTTATGTAGAGGTGGGAGATTGATGCTGATAAATTCTGTTCTTGATGCCCTTCCTACGTATATGGTGTCTGTGTTCCATATTCCCCAAAGGGTTATCAACAGACTGGACAAAATTAGAAGAAAGTTTTTGTGGCAAGGAAATAATGAGAAAAAGTTCTAATCTGGTCAAGTGGGATGTTGTTACAACGGGCAAGAGACAAGGGGGACTGGGTATTAAAAATTTGAAAAATCAGAGCAAGGCTCTTAGAATGAAATGGTTGTGGAAATTTTGCAATGAGAACCACCCCTATTGGAAGGAAGTTATCGGGGCAAAGTATGAAGGGGAAGACTGTTGGATGACAAAAAATGTAACTACCCCTTATGGAATAAGCTTATGGAGGTCTATGAGGTCTTTATGGGATGTATTCAAAGACAATTCTAGGATCAGAGTGGTAAATGGGCAAAGAACTGACTTCTGGAAGGATATATGGCATGAGGCAGGTAGACTTGAAGATCTGTTTCCAATCATCAATGTCTTAGTGTCTCATCAGCAAAATCTCATAGCTGATCTCTGGTCACTGCAGGGGTGGAACTTCATCTTCAGAGGACAGGTAAACGACTGAGAGGTTCAGAGAGTTGCTGCTCTCTATAACACTATTGGACTCCTCAATGACTTGGAAGAGGGCCAAGATACTTTATGGTGGAACGACAACAAGAAGGGTTATTTTCAAGGTGAATTGTGCCTATAATTGGTTGAACTACTCAAACCAGGTTGCAAGTAATTGGCCTTGGAAAGGAATTTGGAAATGCAAAATACCATACAAAGTATCTTGTTTTGTATGGTTACTAGCGAAGGAGGCAGTTTTGACCCAAGATAACTTGATGAGGAGAGGGATTCCATTATGTTCCAGGTGTCTATTTTTTGGAGAAACGTCTGAGACAGTTAACCATCTTTTTCTACACTACAAAGTAACTAGCCAACTTTGGAGATTATTTCTAAACCTCAAGAACATGTCATGGGTTATGCCTGGCAAGATTGCAGAAGCCATTCAGTGTTGGGAAGAAGATGGAGTGCAGTCTAACAGCAGAGAGAGATGGAGAATTGTCTCTGCTAGCATTTGGTGGGCAATCTGGAATGAAAGGAATCCAAGATGTTTTGATAGTATAGAAAACAGTATGCAAAAAGTTAAAACTTAATTGCTTGTTACTACTCTCCTTTTGGTGTAATCAATTATATTCAAATGACACTACCTCCTTAATTGATGTACTAAACTCAATCTAGGAACAGATAGCTGGTCATGATGTACTTATTGTAAATACGGCTTAGTACTACCTATGTATTGGTTGAAGAAAAACATAAAGTTACCCATTTCAAAAAAAAGAAGAAAAAGTGGCGTGTCTCCATTAGTAATACTAGTTATATCCAAGTAAACATAACTAATTTCATATCATTTGCATATATATATATATATATATATATATATCCAGTACTTTCTATGTACTCTTGATTTTGAAACCAAATTTGACATCTCAACGAGGATCATAATTTGACATTTTTCATTTTAAAAAAAAAAATCATAATTTGGCACTCTCACTCAAGTCCGTTTAAAGTAGGATGAAATTAAACTTATATAGAAAAATGGAAAAGTTGTCTTGATGGATGGCTTTTCTGATTCACTCATTTTCTTGTTTTTTCGCTTCTTTTGTATGGTAATCCGGCACATATCAATCAATCAACTAGCTGCAAGTTTCTACATGGAATCAGAAATGTTTTCGTTTACACTGTTTCACTTTTCTTCTTTAAGTTCGGTTTCCTCTCTGTCATTTCTATATTTATTCAACATCTGCCAGCATGGTATAATAGTATTGTTTTAATCATAGAAACTAGGAGAACCTGTTTACTTTGCTTTAGGAGTGCTGACTGCTAGATTATGCATTGATGCCTATGGATGGATAGCAAAGTGGATGCTGACTTGAGTTAAAATCTTACATATTCAGTTAGTGGATTTGACTTGATTCATAATATGGCTCAATGGAAAGATCTATTCTTACTTTCCTGATTTAATCTAAATAGATTCTTGTTGATTGCATTATGTAGCTGTACTCAAAATTCAGTATTGGTCTGTTATCATCCGAACTCATTATTTGGCTCTTGATTGTTTAGATAGTGTTATGTATACTAGAGAAATTTCTGATAATATAAGTATTGGCGCCTCGCTTTGTCATTGAAGGTTGCTGGGATTCGATTTATGTGGGAAAATATTATTCAATCTATCAGAAAAGTCAAGTCTGGGGATAAAGGTCTTGGTTGCATCCTAGCTCATACTATGGGTTTAGGTAAAACGTTTCAGGTATTATCTGACTGAATTCCTATTTTCATTTTTTGTCCTGATTCTAAATTTT
Organism: Capsicum annuum; assembly: GCF_002878395.1. Classification (NCBI taxonomy): domain Eukaryota; kingdom Viridiplantae; phylum Streptophyta; class Magnoliopsida; order Solanales; family Solanaceae; genus Capsicum; species Capsicum annuum. The sequence continues at coordinate 148,400,937 of NC_061122.1, read as the reverse complement.
CATTTTGTTTCCTAGGAGTACTAAATTCTTAAGTTCTCACCTTTTGTGTGATTGTATATGTCTCTCAACGCTGCCTAGTTCCACATAGTTTTACCATGAAAAAAAGGGAGAGAGACACTGAGAAACCACTGTTTCTGTGAACTATATGTTGCATTCATTTTACTTGTTTTATGCTCGTATGGAAGTTTAACAGATATTGGGGACAGTTCAGATTTTCAAACAGTATTCAACCAACTAGAATTTCAATATATCAGATTAACTTTCACTTGAAATAATGAAACATTAGGGGCTATATACTCTGCAGAATTTGACTTTCAAACTGATGTTTGTTTAAGAAACTGACATATTTTATTGTTCTATTAACCTTGGGTGGTTAATTTTTCATGTTAATTGTTTTCTGCAGGTGATTTCTTTCTTGTATGCTGCTATGAGAAGTGTGGATTTAGGATTGAGAACTGCTCTCATAGTCACGCCTGTAAGTGTACTGCATAACTGGCGGCAGGAATTTACAAAGTGGGAACCATCAGAGATGAAGCCTCTCCGTGTCGCTATGCTTGAAGATGGTCCAAGGTTTCTCATCTTTTTACTTGTTATGAGACCCGTATTGTTTTTTTTTGTTTTCAATTCAAGTTGTATGATTGTTCAGGTTTGTTGAATCCTGAGTGATAATATCTTCGTATTGCACTTTGCAGCAGATAACTGTATGTTCTTTTAGGCCTCTATCAAGCGATCTTTAATGGTTTGCATGATTTTAGTCAATTTGTGATTCTATTTGTTGCTCTCTTTTTGTTGGGCCACTTCTTCGTGGAGATGTCCAGAGGTGATCAAGTAGTATATATGCTGGTTTTTTTTTTAAAGAAAAAACTTTACACCAGTGAAGATGCTAAGTGAAGAACTTTACAAATCTCAAAAGAGTATAAACACCTCTGTCCAATAATCTATAATCTTTTACATTGCCTAATAGATCTACCAGGTCTCCTATTTCTCCCCACATTCTGTTTACACCAAATAAAGAACAAATTAAGACAATTCATCCTAATTTTCTGGTATAGCACTTTGCTAGTATTTAAAAAAAATCTTGAATTCCTCTCTTTCCACACTGTGCACCAAATAGAAGCAGGTATGATTTGCCATCGGTTTTCATCAACTCCCCTTCCCCAATACTATTCCTGCTGCTTAAGCATCATCAAGGTAGAACTTGGCATTGCCCATTTAATGTCCAATACAAAGTAACATGTGCCACAGATTTGTAGTTGTCTTGCAGTGTAAAAACAGATGTTCATTACTTTCATTCTGTCCACATAAAAGGCTGCTTGAACATATCTGAGACCTCTTCTTTGTATTCTTTCTTTGGTTAAGCATGCTTTCCTAATTACCAGCCAGACAAAACAAGATATCTTCACTGGTATATTCACTTTCCATGCCTCTTATTGAGTACAGATCATTATTATCTCTTGTGAAATTCACCCAACCTTGTTGACTCCACATTTGGTTGATCATAACCTGTTTTGATTACTTACTGAGTACAAAACCGGAAAATTGGACTTGCAGACTATTCTGACCAATCCATTGATCTTCCCAGTAATCATTTTTTTTCCATCGTCCACCGCTATCTCCACATTACCCCAAAAAGCTCGCCATTTTTTTCTTCTTATAATTCTCCAGACACTGCTGCCGTAGGGGCTTTTGACTTCATTTGTTGTCCACTGATTCAACATCCCATAAGTGTGTGATATTAAGGTTCTCCACAAATTCCTGTCCTTTGTATTGAGCCTCCATTGCCACTTTTGAAGGTGGTTTCTGCTGTGCTTTCGTAAAATCTTAATGCCCAGTTCCCTCTGTTTCTTTCTTAAGATCACTTTATCCCATTTTACAAGATTCATGTATCTATTCTCCTTGTGTCCTTACCAAAGAAAGTCTATTCTCAGTATGACTATGTTCTTTATACCCTGTTAGGCGCAGGACAGACAGACATCATATAAGTAGGAAGAGCACTCATCACCACATTAATGAGAGTCAGTCTACCACCAAGGATAAGTACTGAGTTTTCCACCTGATAATTTCTTGTCACACTTCTCAATAACCTCCTCTCAGATTTCAATTGACTTGTTCTTGGCCCCTAGGGAATCCCCAGGTACTTTGTTGGAAGAGCTCCCACTTGGAAACCAAGGTTGTATGCCAAAATCTGAACATTGGTAACTTCATTGAAAAGAGAAAGAAAACTTTTTCCCCAATTGAGATGTAATCCAGATGGAGCTTCAAAAATAGTCAGAATGGCCCTCAAATGCCTGATCTAATCCCACTTCAGCTTCACAAAATACTAAAGAGTCATCGACATAAAGTAGATAATTTGTCTCACATCCTTCCCCACCATATGGAAGAGAACCAAAGACCCTAATCCATCCATTTATATGTGCAACTTTTATCATATGATACAGTCCTTCATAGCTAATCAGAACAGGAAGGATGACATTGACTCACCTTGTTTAAGTCCTTTCCAAGATTGAAAAAACCTTCAGGCTATCATTTATTAGAACATAAAGTTTAAACACTGGAAGTACAGAATTTTATCCAGTAATCCATTTTAGACCAAAGCTCATATCTATCAGAATTTCAGCGAGAATTCCCAATTGACATGGTCATAAGTCGTCTCAATGTCCAACTTGCATAAGATCCCTGGCCTTTTGACTTTGAATCTGGAATCAACTGGTTTATTGCGCAACACTGCAACAATTATAATCTGTCTCCCCTTGTGATAAGCCATTTGGTGCACATCAACTAGTTTTCCTGTTGGCTGTTTTCAATCTCTCTGTTATAAGTTTAGATAATATCTTGTGAACTTTCCCAATGAGGCTAATAGGCCCGAAATCCTTTAGCTCTACAGCATCATTCTTCTTTTGAATCAGGCAAGGAAAAGTTGCATTATTGGATTTCTCAAAAAACGTATTCTCATAGAAATTTTGGCGGTTAGCATCACATCTTTTTTGATGACAACACTCTGAATTCCGAAGATGGAGTGATGGAATTTTTGATGTTTGAAAGATGGGAGTGAGTTCTCAGGTTGCGTCGGCCCTGTGTTTGTTTGCTATAGAGTTTAAGTACGTAGTTGCATTGTCAGCACATCTGACATTTTCTAGAGAGATGTGCGGGGGTTTCTTCTATATTTTAATAAAGGGTATACTTAGTGAGGTTAATGTTAGAGTTCCATCTGATAACAGTTACTATAAAAGAACAGGTATAACATTGTTATTAGCGATTTGACAATGTGATTTAACCATTCAGATGCTTGCGTCTGACATGTTTGGCAAATTGACTAAATAGACAAGTAAAATTGTACACACTAACATATATTTGCACACAAATATACAAACCATATATCCTGCATTATGCAAACATTGGGTATGATTAGTGCAAGACATTGTGGTGTTACATTGGGCTTCAAAACGTGTGGCTTAAAACAATTTTTGAACCCCTTTAGTACAACAACAACAACATACCTAGTGTATTCCCACAAAGTGGAGTCTGGGGAGGGTAAAGTTTACGCAGTCCATACCACCACGGCACCACCTCAGATAAAAGGGATTCAATAGTCTTTTTATGTAACTAAAAAAGTTGATTTTTTCTCTATTTGCGCAGTATAGTTTGTGCACTTCAAACTGAGTACTTACGTCCATTACACAAAGAGAGCTTACAAGGACTTTACATACACACTAGGCGCGCGCGCTCACACACACACACGCACACACACACACACGCACACACACATATATAGAGAGACATACGCCCCTTGTTACCACAATGATGAAATACTAAAAAGTCTTTCTCTGGCCTAAAGGATTAGCCATTTCTCTCTGCAATACCTATGAATTTCATTGGACCCACAAATGATACAAGTCTTACAATCTGATTTGCTAAAACATTCCTTTTGAGCCGAGGGTCTAAAGGTAATAGCGTCTTTACCCCAAGGTCGGTATAACTGTATAAGGTCTACGTACATCCTACCTTCCCTGACTCTACCTGCAGGATTACACTAGGTATGTTGTACTAAATAATGTTGTCATTTTAGATATTTCAGCAACCGGAATGAGGTCAGTTGATCCATTAGATTTTCTTGTTTCTGTGAGTCATCAGATTGAGTTGAAGACTTGTGTTTTGTTTTCTTGGCAGTGATTCTTCCACTTCATCTAGTGTTATATATATCATTGGAAATTCCGGTTACAAAATTCTTCTTATAATGTCAGGCTATTGCTTTTATCATGTCGCATTTGGTATTTTATTCATATATGTAAGCGTGTTCCTTTCAAATAGGTCCCATCTTTAGCTATTGTTTTCTTGTGTTCTCGTTGTATGTCCTGTTTTTCAGTCAGTAAGCTGTTAGGATTTTTGTATTGGAGTATTGTATTCTTTTTTAAAACCTCTGCTCGTCATTTTATAGGTGGCATCTTAGTCTACTTCACCTCTTGTTTTCAGGGAGAGAAGGGTCGAGTTACTCCAAAAATGGAGATCAAAAGGTGGTGTTTTCTTAATTGGCTATACTGCTTTCAGAAATTTGTCACTTGGGAAGCATATAAAGGACCGTCACGTGGCCAGAGAAATTTGTCAGATCCTTCAGGTAGTGATTGTTACCTTTAGAATCGATAATTGTGATTTTTTGATGGAGATGAGAGGGAAGATTCTCCTCCAGTTACTTCATTTTCATGTCCTTTTTATTTAATGTTTATGGTCTTTTTCGGTTAGTGTGGGTGAGGAAAGGATCACTTTTGGGCTATGCAAATTTGTGTTTGGAAGTCACTCGGATTATTGTAATTTATCCCGTTGGACCTACAATGGGTAAGGCCTGTGTCTCTTGACGGGGCTGCTAGCCGTAATTGACCTCTCTTTCATGACAAGCTTTGTTTGAATTCTCATTGTTAGGGCATAGGAAATGCTTTGATGGAGATGAGTGGCAGGGTTCCCCTTGTACTAAGAAGCACTATCAGGTGTAAACGTTTATATGCATGCGCTTTGCTCATGATGGTGGTACAAATGAAAAATGTGTTATCATTGTTCTATAAGGAGTATATAGAAACCTTGTGGTTTAATATATTCAGTATTGAAAAATTATTTTAGATGTTTTTTTTACCTTTAACTTTTAGGGTTTTGTCCTCCTGAACTATCCACTTCTTGCAACTTGCATATTTAATATTATAAGGTGTTGATCCTTTATCAAAAATAAATAAATATATATTACAAGGTGTTGATGTTACCTCCCTGAACTAAAATATTTGTTATTTAAAATTTAAATTCCCTTGGACGAAACTTAGTTATTGCGTCCCTTGATCTTCAAGCTGGTATGTTTTACTCACGTGGCATGACACCTGATACTATTGGGTGTTTCTATTACCCCTTGATCTTCAAGCTTTCCTATTTATTACCCCTGCATGAGAATTAAAAAAAATTAAACTAAACAAAAAAACCATCTACAGGTATAAACCAATTTCTATGGCTAGATTGGTTGAAGGATGGATTTATTTTCTTAAAAAGATGTATATTTTATTAAAGTATACATCTTTTTAATTAAAAAATGGATTTTTAAAGAATTTAAGAATTTCTTGCATTATTGCTTGGTTCTACATAGTAATATCCTGATTTTTGTTATATTATGCTATTTTTTTTTGTAGTTATGTTATTTTAGGGTTGTGGATTTTCGAATGTGGTTTATTGTTATTGTTTATATTCTTTTTGTAATTTGCAACCGGGTTTACTGTCATTGAGCAGGGGTTATGAGCTTTCAATTGCGTGAGAAATATTGGAGAAAAATATTATTGAATTGCGTTAACTACATTATTACACTGAAACCCTATTTATAGAGACTACATTCTAATCCTTTTCCAAGTAGCGCACTACATTACAATTCTTTTCCAAGTATGACTCTATATACTATTCCTTTTCCTAATCTCTATATACTATTCCTTCTCCTAATCATATTCTAACACTCCCCCTCAAGCCGGTGCATACAAGTCTTATGTACCAAGCTTGTATTAATACGAGGACCGATGACAGATTTAATGAAGAAATTTGCAAATTGATACTTTGACTTCACAAATTTTATAACAGTATCTCCTGAGAGTATCTTTTCTTTGACAGTGTGACAATTAACCTCAATGTGCTTAGTCCTCTCATGATGAAATTGGGTAGTTAGTGATTTGGACTCCTTGCCTTTCTCATGACAAAGTGATGTTTGATTTTTCTATTCTCATCAAGGGCTGGGCTTAATCATATGACTAAACCAAATTCTATGATGCACGTTCTGAAAGATCTCGTTGGAAAACCATCAGGAAAAAAATTGCTCGAAAAGCTGGTTGGAACAATCCTGGAATCGCCTGAAGTTGTCGGATTATTAGATTTGACTGCGAAAAGTGGTCAAATCAGGAAAAAAATGGTGGATAGGGTCGGAATGATGGCACGACCCTATTGGAAAAGTAATTATATGAGTAGGATCGGAATGAGGGCACAACCCTACTAGAAAAGAGAAATTACATGGGTAGGGTGGGAATGACGGCATGCCCATACTGAAAAAGAGAAATTATATGAGTAGGGTCGGATTAACGGTATGACCCTCCTAAAAAGGAGAAAATATGTGAGTAGGATCAGAATGATGGCATGATCCTACTAGAAAAGAGAAATTATATGGTTAGGACGGGAATGATGGCACGACCCTACGCAAATCAGATCTGAGGAGTCATCCAAAAGATGCAAGGAACTACGCAAATCAGATTTGAGGAGTCACCGGAAAGAGACATAGTTTGGAATTATCGAAATGATGGCACGATCCTACTAGAAAAGAGAAATTATACGGGTAGGACCGGAATGATGGCACGACCCTACGCAAATTAGACCTGAGGAGTTACCGGAAAGACGCAAGGAACTATGCAAATCAGATTTGAGGAGTCATTGGAAAGAGACACGGTTCTATGCAACTCAAATATAAGAACGTCCGAATAGATGCAAAATACTAGCAAATTAAATATGAGAAGTAGTTCGGAGAGATGCAGGGTGCTACGCAAATCAGATATGAGAAAATAGTCACCAGAAAGATGCATGGTGTTATGCAAATCCGATATGAGAAGCAGTCACTAGAAAGATCCATGGTGCTACGCAAATCACATATAAGAAAGTAGTCACGGGAAAGATGCATGGTGCTATGCAAATTAGTAATGAGAAAGTAGTCACCGGAAAGATGCACGGTGCTACACAAATTAGATATGAGAAGCCATCGGAAAAAAGCATGGTAGCCTAATCTTTTGCTAACATAATTAGTGCTTGCGACATATATGCGTAATAGCTGCCACCGATAATGGAAGCTCTTTGATTCTCTACCAAGATCGTAGAGACTCTGATACCATGAGAGAAATATTCCAAAAGAGACATAACAATTTGACAAGGTTCGGTTAGTCGACCTATACCCACAATAGGACATGAGCGATTCACTATATAAAAGAGAGTACAAAATATCTAGAGAGACAACCTCATATAATTTACTCAAAATAAAAAGAGGTTCACACAAGTGACACTGCAACACTTGTGCCTCACAAATTCTCCCCCCAAACTATACTCTTAAACCACGCTCAACGGAAGTGTGGTTTTGAATTCACTCCACAATGCTCTGATAGACCTCCATAAACTAACTCCGTAGGGCATAGTTATTTCCTTAGTCATCTGGTGGTCTTCCTCTTCATACTTTGCATTTATGACATTCCTCCATAGAGTCGGGTTCTCATTACTATACTTCCATAATCATTTCATTCTAAGGGCCTTGCTTTGGAATTTCAAGTTCTTGATTCCCAACCCCCCTTGTCTTTTTCCGGTTATAACTGTTTCCTATTTGACCAGATTCTAACCCTTCCTTTCATTGGTTCCTTGCCAGAGAAACTTCCTCCTTATCTTGTACATTCTTTTAATAATCCCTGCTAAAGTAGGAAAAACAGACATCATGTAAGTTGGGAGTGAATTGAGAACTGAGTTGATGAGAGTTCGTCTGCCTCCCCTGGATAAATATTATGTCTTCCATCTTGCCAATTTCTTTTCACACCTTTCAATCACATTATTCCATATTTCGGTTGATTGTGATTTTGCTCCCAGCTGCATCCCCAGATAGATAGTGGGTAGAATTCCCAATTCACCACCTAGGATTGCATTCAATGACTCCATGTTTTGTACCTCATTAATAGGATATAGAAAACTTCTCCAATTAATGTGCAACCCAGAAATCCCTTCAAAAAGTACCAAAATCACCCTCAGGGTCTTGAGTTGATCCTCTTTAGCATCACATAGTATGAGAGTATCATCAGCATATTGCAAGTGAGTTATCTCCAGGTTCCTTTCTCCAATTCTGGTCATATTAAATCCTCTGAGCCACCCATTCTTGTTTGTTGTCTTGATCATGTTATTTAGACCCTCCATAGCTATTATGAAGAGAAAGGGTGACAAAGGATCTCCTTGTCTTAAACCCCTTTGTGCACTGAAAAATCCTACTGATGAGTCATTGCTAAGTACGAAAAATCTCACCGTTAAGATGCAGTATTTGATCCATTGTATTCACTTCTGACCAAAACCCATTCTTCTCGTAGAATCCAGTAAGTACTCCTAGTTAACATGGTCATATGCCTTCTCCATGTTTAGCTTACACAGGATTCCGGGCTTCTTCTGTTTTGATCTGGAGTCAACGGCTTCATTGGCTATTAGCACTACATCCATGATTTGTCTACCTTTGATGAAAGTCATTTGTTGTGAATCAATCAACTTGGCTATCACACATTTTAGCCTTTCTGTCAGAACTTTGGCAATTAACTCGTAGATACTGCCTATCAAACTAATTGGTCTAAAATCTCTCAACTCTTTGGCTCTTTTTTTCTTTGGAATGAGAGTTATGAAAGTGGCATTAAGGCTTCTTTCAAACATTTTTTGTTCATGGAAATTTGCAAGGCTAACATTATGTCTTGTTTCAGTATCTCACAACATTTTATGAATAAACCCATTGTGAAGTTGTCTGGGCCAGGTGCCTTGTCTGTTGCACATAATTTTAGGCATCTCAGAACCTAACTTTCCTAAAAAAAAAAACACGTAGCATTTCTTGTTAGTCTGGGACAGTTGGGGAACATATAAGTTGGTTTCTAGCTTGTGGTTTCAGAATACAACTTTTTGTGGTACTCCACAATTTCCCCTTTAATTCTTCCTGGATCTTGAGATAATTCTCTTTCAATCATGAGTTGGTCAGTGTTATTGTACCTTTTGTGTGCATTAGCCATTTTGTGAAAAAATTTGGCATTTCTGTCACCCTCCTTCAGCTACAATGACCTTAACTTTTGCCTCTATGAAATTTCTTCATTTTTAATTAATTCCTCATACTCCAGCAGACTTGCTGCCCTCCTTACTGTCTCCTTTTCTGTGAAACTTCTTTCTTCGTCAAACTCTGCCAAACTCTGCCAGTATATTGAGCAAATTCCTCCTTCTTGTTCCCAGGTTTCCTTGTTCACTCTTGCTCCATTTATTTTATTGGTATTCAATATTTAATAACTTCAGATAAAAGTATTTGCAGAAGAGTTTGAAAATGATGGCAAATATTGAAAAAGTTTTAAAATAATGGGAAATTGTTATTGTTGCAAAATGTTTGTTAGGTTTTGTTGACGTTTTGGCAAATTGATAGTTGAGTTATTACTTGAATATTCATTCTTAAAAATTATTTATTTTCTGTAAGTTGATTTTTTTTTTTTTTTTGGGTTAAAAGTGATCACTTGTAGAAGCTTCACTCAGCTCCATCTCCTTAAGCTTATTTTTTAGAGCTTTAAGTTTGGATGCAAGGATGAAATCCGACTTTCTAGAGAAGTCGAAAGAGCTCCACTGTTCCTTGATTCTATCATTGAATCCCTCTGTTCCTAGCCACCAATTTGCAAATTTGAAGTAGTTTTTGTTCTTATTCCACTCACCCCATTTAATACAATAGGTAAATGATCAGATCTTAGCCTCTGCAGTGACGTTTGTTTTAGATTGTTGAAGCGACGTTTGTTTTAGATTGTTGAAGCTGTCATCCCACTCTTCTGAAAAAAGAATCCTATCAATGCTAGAGGCTATCTAATGATTTTCTCTTTAAACCAAGTATAGTTGCAATCTTCCAGTTGTATATCAATCAACTTCAGGTCTTCAATAACATCAGAGAATGCTCTCCTGCCCCTTGATCTTCTTAGATAGTTTCTCTTTTCAGAGATGAATCTGGCCACATTAAAATCGCCACATACTACCCAAGGACCTTCCATCGGACCCCTTACTGCCCCCATCTCCTCCCGTACTAATCTTCTTTCGATGTAACAATTGGGAGCATATAACCCAATGATATGACAAGAGAAGTCTTGCAATTGTGCCTCGAATTTGCAAGTTAATGAGTAAGCACCTATATCTAGGATTTCTCCTTTCCCTGCCCTGCTGTCCCATAGCATTAGAGTACCCCCTCTAGAGCCAGTAGCTTCTAAGCACGCAAATCTAACCCATCTTCCTCCCAAATGTGCTTTACCTCTTCAGATAAATTCCCCTCCAGTTTAGTTTTCCCCTCCAGTTTAGTTTCTTATAGGCAAATAATATCTGCATTCCATTCTACTATTAAACTTTTAACCAATCTCCTTTTATCCCTATTATTCAACCCCCTAACATTCCATGATACAAGTTTGAACTTCATTGATTACTGCTTGTCTGACTTCTCCCCTTACTCCTATTCCCATTGTTTTTGAATTTGACATCAAAAGACACAAGCCTTTTCAGCTCTTGAGAGCCTCTAAATCATTTTTTCGGACAGAAATTCTTATTCTCCATTCTTCTTGCTTGCCTAGAACTAACTAGCCACCTGTAAAAGTAGTCCCAGAGTTTTTACTTCATGGCCCTGAGTTTTTACTTCATGGCCCTGAAAATCTACTCCCAGCACTTTACCCAATTTGATCATATTCTGCTTCACTCGGAGTGATGTTTCCCTTTCCTTGCATGTTATCAATTGTTGTTGTTGGATTTGTAGTGGTCCTACCTCCTCAATCTCTCATTTCCTCACTCTAGTAAGTGAATTTCTCCCCCTTTCTCAATTAAGTTATTTTCAGCATTGTCGGTCTTCGTATCCCCCCAACCTATGTTGCTCGGACTCGGCTGTTTCGCCGCCGAACCCATCTCGACATGAGACTGAGGCGGGGACGGGTGCTTCCGCCGTCTCCGATTCGGTCAACCGATTTTGGAGACGTTGACCGAAATGAAGAAGAAATTTAACTGGAAACATTGAATAAGTAACCGGCAACTTACCTGAAAAAGTCCCGACCAACGACCACCGGAATAGAGATGGCGTTGTCGATGTGCCGTCGTCGGAAATCATTGTCGATGTCGCCGGAAATCATCGTCGACGTCGCCGAAAATCATTGGCGCAGACGTTGTACCACCTCAGGGTACCGGAAATCATCGTCGTACTCTATCATCGGCGTAGTCGTGTTTACCTAGTGACGGGTTATTTTTTTCCAAGTCAAAGTGTGTTTTGAAACTTGTTTGTTTTTTTACTATTTTTAATTAATAATTAGTTCCTTTACTATTAATAATTAATTAATAATAATCTGTTGCCAGCACTGTCTGTCGGTGAGTGTATTTTACTTTGACGGTATTAAATTTAACTTCTTAATTATATTTATTTTTTATTTTTAGTAAATAAACGTGTTATAATTTTGGAAAAAGGTTTTAATACAAATACTATTCCTAATTGAAAAGTAAAATCAGAAGACAAAAATAACTAAAAATAGCGAATTAACTAAAAGTTTTTAGAATATCTTTATAACTCTATTTATAATATTTAATTTTTTTTAGCTGAATCCCCGCACCTGTATCCACACTCGGATTCGCACCCCCGAATCTTAAAATTTATATTTTGACGAATCCGACTCTTGGATTCGCACCCGTCTCAGATACCCGCACCCGAGTCCGAGCAACTTAGCCCCCAACTCCCTCTCAATTGTTTCTGTTAATTGATTCGCAGCTTCTACTGTTACTTCTCCCGACACTTCTGTTGTCTTCCTATCCTCAGTTACCACTTGACTTCTAATCCTGGCTCTATTTCTGGGAGGTATTGCACTTCTGAAGTCTCAATAGAGATGTCTCTATCCTGTTCCGAAGCACAACTATTGTTTAAGTTATTAAAGATGGCTTTACTTGAGAAATCAGGCCCACCTCTTCTTGAAACTGTGAACTCTTTGTTGTGCTTCATAAGTTGGCACATTTTTTTATCATTTAAACTGGTCACATGCTTCTCACATGCTCCTCTTTTAAACATTGTGACAACTTTTGAATTTACCCCTTCCTCGTATTGTAGGAAAGTGGGACTGTTGTACTTCACTACAGTAGGAGCCATGTATTATCCTCTGGATAATAGGATTAATTGGTTGTTATTTGTCCTCATTTCTCTGATATCTCCTCTGTCCATTTCTGGCGATAATTCAAATTTGACTTTACTTTCTGACCAGATCGGAAAATAGTACTTAACACCATTTATGGATATCACCACTTCTTTTGGTATATTCCTTCCATCGTTCGAGACCAAGATTTTAGCCTATTTTATGTGGTTCTTCAGCTCTGTTTCTTTTTCTGTGGCCACCCATCCCCCGCATAGTTTTTCCAATTTCTTGGAAAACTTTTTGTGACCATAGATGCATAGGGATTCTGACAATTCTGATCCAAGTTCCAGTGGACATTGTACTATTAGGTGCACAACCTATCATTGGGTTCCACCAGTCTAGGCTGAAAGTTTGATTCTTTCAACTCCACTGTCCTTGTAAGGTTTGCTCAGCCACGTGCTTTTTGGGGAATTTGAAGAGGAACTTGTCACCGTACATTTCATAAATGTTCACCCCAAAAACTTTCTTTCCACATCATAGTTGACCATCTTCTTATCTCTGTCAAGGATGGCTTTTCTTTGCTTCTCCTTTCTGGTTGCCCTATCAGACACCTCTTCAACAGTTCAGTATCCTTGCTATCTTTCTGAATCGCTCTTTGTTTTTGACGTTTGCATCTCGTAGAGTTATGGATTGCCATTTACTATCACGTACGACTCTTGCATATGGGTAGTTGGCATCAGTAACTCTCGGCGGGCCTACAACTTCCATCCTTTTAGGGCATTTAATGAAGTTCTCAATTTAAATGATATGTCTTGCCATCCCGCATTAATGGCCAACTCTTGGATGACTAAGATAGATCTCCCTCCATTATTAATAGTTAGGATGCTTAAATCTCCCATATTCATTGTACTTTCTTGTGCAAAAACGCTCAGCCCCTCTCTTTGCATTTTCTCACCTTCTGATCATCTTCTTATGGTCGCCGGAGGCTTATCTTAGAATGGTACAGATCCACTCCATGATTTTGTGGATCATGAAGGATCTCCTCATCATTTTGCGGCTTTTTTCTACCCACTCAAATCACTCTGAATTTTCAGAGTTCCATATCGTAATATCAAAAGACTTGAATCCTGCATTGAAATAGATCCTATTTTCTCCCATTGTTGAATGAAGTTACTGGTCCAAAGAAGAGGTAAGGAACTAGCTATCACGAAAGGTGATAACCCTGGTTAAACGAGAAAAGATTTTTCACGAATTTGAAAAGTGAAGGAGAAAATTTTAGTAAACTGTAATCACGGGATGTAAAAACTGAGTTGTTTGAAAGAAGAGGATCAATTTCGGCAAATCTACCGGAAAAGGGAAGTTTTGCAGTCTTAGAAAGTAGGAGAGAAAGTGTCATTGGTAAATGTGCCTAGGAGCATTTTTCCTTTTAGCTGATTTTTGCTTAATCTCCATCCCTTAGTATAATTAAAACAATTTAAATTTTAAATTTTCTTTTTACCCTTAATGAAAAATGATCTACAACCACAGAAATATCTAAGGATTGTTTTAGACCACAAATTTTAGAAGTCCGCGTTATTTTCTTAAATACCTTGCCTGGTGAAACAGTGCCACATAAAATTGGACAGAGGGAGTAATAACGAATACTCCATTAATCATCATAAAATTAATATTTGTTGAAGACCTTTGGTCTTATGTAACTCATATCACCTTCCGTTGTTATTTAAATATTGTTCGTCAATAATATAATTAGTGTAAATAAAAAAAATCTTAAGTCCTTTTGTCTTATGTAACTTCTCTCACCTTTCATTATTATTTAAATATTATTAATAAATATATTTGTTATAGAATATATTAGGGACTCTTGATATCTTAGAAATGATATAAATAGCACTCGACTGGCCTGGATATAAAGAAATATTAGAAGGCCTTTTGCCTCATACAACTTTGCTGACCTTTCATTATTATTTAAATATCATTCATAAATAATATTAATTAATATAAATAATGTTTATTATAAAATGTATTAGAGACTCTTGATATTTAAAAATTGATCTAAATAGCACTCGAGTGCCTTGAATTTAAAGAAATATTGGAAGAAATTAGGCATGTCTTATTCACCCTAATCAATTAATGAAATTTTTCTGGTCACATGAATTTTTAGGTTGTTGTATGTTGGGAAGCTATAGAAAAAGAATTGTTTTAATACTGAAATTAATACCCCCGCCGTTTCAAGAAGAATGACCTACTTTTCTTTTTAATCCGTTTAAAAAAGAATGACCCTTTCCTTTTTTTGGCAATACTTTATCCAACTTTCCATATGACATGTTTAAGAGTAGCACAAGATTAAAGGACATTTTGGTACATTTGAATAACTTTAATTTATGATCACAAGATTCAAAAGTATTCTTTATTTTCTCAAACTCGGTGCCAAGTCAAAACATATCATTCGTTTTGGAACATAAGGAGTTCACATATTTTGTAGTAAGAACCTATGAAATTAGCTTGATTTAAAGGAATAAATGTCCATTTTCTCAGGTCTTTATCCTACAGCCTTCAAATTAACCACCTAGAGCATTAAGACTGCTACTCCAGTACTTGTCTCATGACAACAAGTATTTGGCAACGTGTCTGGTCACACAGTTGTATCTAGTAGCACGGCCCCATTTTACTTTGTCAACCAAAACACCTACACAAATATTAAAGGTAAAATAAAATACTCGACATGTGAAGAATAACACCAAAAATATAGCAGGAAAACAACTTTATCGGTTCTAAATATTTCATTTAAAGCAAAATACCAGATAAGTGATGACCACCTTCAGACTTCCACAAACTCGCCTGGATAGTATTTGTCTGAATCAAAAGTGTAACCTCCAAATCAACTTACATGTAGTTCAGGGGGATTTTATGTTTTACAATCCATTTTTCATGTAGTGATTGAGTACGTAGTGTTTCTTCCCTTTCTTACATATGATAATTTTGAAATTTAGATGTTTTAATTTATTTATATTAGAAATAATTAGGGAACTGGTTATGCCGTATTATCTATCTCGAAATGGAAGCTTCCCAAAAATGGTCCCCAAAGTCTTGAAACAAGAGTTTTCATTCTGGTCTGTTCTTTCTCGTCTGTTCTGACTCCCGTATTTTGATATCTCCATGGCTTCTGTGGAACTCTAATCTGGTATTAAACAATTAAGCATTTGTGCTTTCTGGAGCAAATTGAGTTAGGGGATGTAAAAGGGCCATATCTGGGCCATTCAAATTATCGGCCTGCTGCATATGTTTTGTTCATGGATCTCTAATGACTGGTCAGTGTTTTAGCTTGGGGCAATGGGACCATTAGTGGACGGAACTCTTTACTCGTCATTCTTTCTTCTAATTTTTTCCTTGTGGGCCTATGTTTTAAATACTTTATACATGTTATTATTCTGCCATGGGCCTGACTCAACTCCGTTATTTGAGTAGCTTCTCTTCCTCTCCACCCTTGTGGAAGTCTGATTCAAAGTTCAACTCATTTGATTGAATTTAAAGCAGGCTTCTGATGTCAATCTAACGTGAAGATATCACACTATCTCCATTTCACCCGTTGGGCATAATAGCCAATACATCAGCCCTATTGATCGGTTTCAATCCCCATTGTCTTTGTCAGTCGTTACTGTGGTCATTATAGTTGTAGTTGTAGGTAATGTTCACCATGACCATCATCAGCACCACCTCGATAGTAACTTTACCATTCTCAATATTTTTAATATCTTTCTCCTCTGCTTTTTTTTTTTAATAGAAAACATAGGTTAAACTAGTCTATGGATGCTTGTAGTTGAAGTCGAGCATAATACGTTTCATCTCAACTAACCCACCTGAATTTGAAATGTTGGTAATGCATATAGAATCTTACTCGTCCTCAAAAAATTCTTTTAAAAAAAGAGCACTGTATTCTTCTATGCTGTTTGAAATGAATGTAGTTGCGTCTTAGATTTGTGGATGCTTCTCCATGCTTTTGGGGTTCCTATTTATTGTCTTTTGAAACGAATGTAGTTGCTTCCTAGATTTGTGAATGCTTCTCCATGCTTTTGGGGTTACTATTTATAGTCCTCTCCATTCCGTTATTTTTTCCCTTCTTTGGGTTAAACTTTATTTTTTGGTCGAACTAGAGCAAAATTTTTCTCATCTCATTCAAATATGTTCCATTTGCCAGCACGGGCCCGACATACTTGTTTGTGATGAGGCTCATATTATCAAGAATACCAGAGCTGATGTAACCCAAGCCTTGAAACAAGTCAAGTGCCAAAGACGGATTGCATTAACTGGATCTCCCCTTCAAAACAATTTGATGGAGTACTATTGTGTAAGGCTATGATGAAGCTGTTTATTTTGTACAGACTTTTATATTGAAATCTAGTCTTATTATTTTGATTTCATGGCAGATGGTTGATTTTGTAAGAGAAGGATTTCTTGGCAGCAGCCATGAATTTAGAAACCGGCAAGTCATTTTTCCTTTTTACTGCACTTGTCTCCTTACTCTTGTGTATTTTGATGATATTATCTCCCTGGTACAGCTTTCAGAATCCGATAGAAAATGGTCAACACACCAATTCTACAGCTGATGATGTTAAGATTATGAATCAGCGATCTCATATTCTCTATGAACACTTAAAAGGATTTGTTCAAAGAATGGACATGAATGTCGTAAAGATGGATTTGCCGCCAAAAACTGTCTACGTGATGTCTGTAAAGCTTTCTCCTTTACAGAGAAAATTGTATAAAAGATTTCTAGATGTTCATGGCTTCACTAAGGACAAGGTTTCTGGTGAGAAGATAATGAAGAGATCCTTTTTTGCCGGGTACCAAGCCTTGGCTCAGGTACTTTCTTGTTGGCATGTTTCTTAGTTTGCTGGTTTTTTTTGGATGAAATTAATGTATGATAAAAGAGCACCACAGTTTATTAGTTTACTTGGAAAACGCAGCAATCACCGACGTGGTTTACCATATCAAAGGAATGTGAAACAAAATGTCTTCAAGCAATATGAATATATGGCTATTGCACATGTTATTGTTCTTATATTTGCTGCTTCTGTAGATTCTAAATTTTATTGAATACTCATAAAATGAATCTAAATCATGTATTGAAAATGCAACAACTTAGCACCAACATGATGCCAAGATAGTACAAGAGTCGGCAATCTTTCTGGAAAAAAATAAAACTGAAGGATATCTGCAATAAAGCTCACATTCTTGTAAAGGCTCTACGAAATGTTTCATGCTGTCTTCATCTTTTTTTTTGGCCAAGGTAACTTTATTTCATTCATAAACAAGGCCGAGTAGGCCATATACAATGGAAAAACCAAAAAGTTAAAGAATCTACAAAATCTGATTCTCTACAAAGTCCACCCGTTCTTCTGTACAACTAGGAATATCATGGGTGCACCAAAAGAAAATGAGAGACCAGAGGCTATTCCTCACTTGAGAAAAACTAGACTCTACCCCCTCAAAGCTCTCCTATTTCTCTCTATCCAAACAACCTACATCAACGCAATAGGGACCAAGTTCCAAGCCTTACATCTACTCTTAATCCCTCTTCTCCAACAAAACAATAAATCTTTCACAGTTTTTGGTATTACCCAAGAAACTCCGAACCACCGAAGCATATCCCACCATAATCTCATAGTAAAGACACAATAAGTAGATGATCCACTTCTTCCCGTCTCGTTACACATGAAACACAACTGACACAAAGAACCTTATGGTTTCTAAAATTGTTGCCGTCTAACTCACACCTCTAGATGCTAGCCAAGAGAAAAAAACGCCTTCTCGGCACCAAAACTATCCAAATTGCATCACATGGAAACACGACCTCCTCCTAGTTAGGAGACAGATTTAACAAAGAAACCCCATTGTTCCCCAAAACCTACCACAAAGCTTCAAGTTCATCCACTGAATTGACTAGTGTGTGAAGTGTGGCCGTCGACTTTGGATCTTGATCACCTCCTTATCGTGGATATGCCTTCTAAATCTCAAATCCCAAAAAGTCTCTCCATCATGTATCTCCCTAATCTGTCGGACCGACATGTCTCCATGGCATGACATTCTATAAAAATCTAAAAATCATCTTTCAATAAGCTATCCCCACACCACTTATTTTTAATCAACCCATCCCTTCATTATAGTCCTCCACAATCCACACCCAAAAGGCATAATGACATCTCTGGTTCGCCATCCCCCTTCTATTACCCCATATTTATCAACCATCACCCCTCTCCAAAAGGCTTGAACCTCCGTCGCGAAACGCCAAAGCCATTTGCCCAACAAAGCTTTGTTAAAAACCGCTAATTCTTTTATTCTGAGACCTCCCCATGTTTTAGGAGAAGTGACAATCTTCCGGTGCACCAAGTGAAATCTTTTTTCCCCATTCGCCCCATCCCAAAGAAAGTTCCTCTCTTATTTTCCTGTGACCGAAGTTGGAGCCTGAAACAAAGACATGAACCAAGTGGGTATACTCCATAAAATGCTCTTAATAAGCACCTCTTTTCCTCCTTTTGCCAAGTATTCTTTTGCCGCCCTGCTAATCTTTTCTCAACCCTCTGAAGAACCAGATTCCACCCCACAATATCGTTGTTTGATGCCCCCAGCGGTAGTCCAAGATAGGTTGTCGGAAGCGCCCCCACCTTGCAAGTCAAAACCTGGGAAAACATCCCAATATCGATTGCCTCTATAGGATGAACGGTTTTCCCAATGTGGCAATAGTTGCTTGCTTCTCGTACGCAAATTATACGAACTTTCGTGAAGTAATGCATCCCTTCGTATAAAGTTGTGGATTTTGCGCTAGTCACATTTTTTAAACTATATATAAGTTGGATAATTAGGTTTTTCAGAAGGGTAATTTAGTAATTTGCCTTTTGCCCTTACAGGCTTTCCACTTTTAATATAATATAGATAGATATACCTTCTAGAATGCTTTTAGGGCGTCTCACTCTAAAATTCTCATTCTAAAGTTCTTACAATTTTCTACAGCTCTTTGTCATACGCCTATCCTTTGTCTTGCCCCGGGGATCTATCGTAAACCTCTCTACTTCTTTGGAGGTAGTAGTATGGACTACGTACATTTTATCCTCCCCAGACCCCACTGTGTGGGAATACACTGGGTTGGTTGTTGTTGTTGTCTTTGTATATTCTGATTCTACATTGGAATATCTTAGATCTTTATTGAGTTGGTGTCCAATGCCAACTTATCTTTGCATTCGTTTTGAATGATTGTCGAAGCTTTGTGATCCTCGTGATGTCCAAACTCATTCTGAATCTCTCGCTCTGCTAAATTTGTCCGAGACTAGGTGGGTAAAGATTCTTAAGAAGAGTATTAATATTGCTTGTGTTTAGGAGACTAGGTGGGTAGGTTCTAAGGCTAGGGATGTGGACGGGTACAAGCTGTGGTACTCAGGGAGTGGGGGGCGTCGGAATGGTGTGGGTATCTTAGTGGATGAGGAGCTTAGAGGACAGGTGGTGGAGGTTAAGAGGGTCAGTGATAGGTTGATGAAGATTAAGTTGGTTATTAGGGGTTTTACGCTACATGTGTGTAGTGTTTATGCGCTGCGGGTGGGCTTAGAAGAGGAGGTGAAAGTGAAATTTTGGGAGGTTTGGTGAGAAGCTTGCCTAGCTCGGACAAGATTATCATAGCAGGGGACTTCAATGGGCACATTGGGGTCTTACCTGGAGGCTATGACGATGTGCATGGAGGTTTTGGTTTCGGTGATAGAAATGGTGAGTGAGCTGCAATGTTGGATTTTGCGAGGGCCTTTGGGCTGGTGGTAGTGAATTCGAGCTTTCCGAAGAAGGAGGATCACCTGATTACCTTTCGAAGCACGATAGCCAAGACTCAAATTGACTTTTTACTGCTTAGGAAGGGGGATAGGGTGTTATGTAAGGACTGTAAAGTCATTCCGAGTAAGCATTTTTCGACCCAGCACAGGCTTCTAGTGATGGACTTGTCTATCAAGAAGAGCAAGAAGAGAAGGGCCGAGATAGAATTAAGTGGGGTGGCTTGACGCCAGTTAGTGCTTTGGAGATAAGGGAAAAGGTGGCAAGAGTGGGGGTGAGGGAGTGCAGGGGGGGACGTGGATGTTATGTGGGATAGGGCTGCCAGCTGCATCACAGAGACTGCTAGAGAAGTGTTGGGTGTTTCGAGGGGCCAGGAAGGTCTTCATAAGGGGGATTGGTGGTGGAATGAAGAAGTGTGGAAGAAAGTGGAGATTAAGAAGGGGGTGTATGTTAAGTTGATTGAGAGTAAAGATGAAGAGGAGAAGCGGGCGAATAGGGAGGTTTACAAAGTAACAAGGAAGGAAGCTAAGTTAGCAGTTACGACTGCTAAGTCAGCTGCTTGCGAGAGCTTTTATGCGGGGTTAGAGGAGAAAGGCGGGGAAAAGAGGTTGTATAGGCTTGCTAAGGCTAGAGAGTGGAAGGGTCATGACCTCGATCAAGTAAGGTGCATTAAAGGGAGAATGGTAGTATTTTGGTGTAGGATGTGCACATTAAGAAGAGATGGCAGGAGTACTTTCATAGACTTTTGAACGAGGAGGGGGATAGAGGCATTGAGTTAGGGGAGCTGGAGCACTTGGAGAGAGCTGTGTTTTCAGTTTCTGTAGGCGTTTTAGGGTTGAGGAGGTCAGAGAGGCTATTCGTAAGATGCGGAGGGGTAGGGCGACGGGGCCTAATGAGATTTCGGTAGATTTTTGGAAGTATGTTGGTGGGGCAGGTTTAAGGTGGTTGACTGATTTACTTAATGGCATTTTCAAGAATGCGAGAATGCCTGAGGTTTGGAGGTGGAGTACGATGATTCCGTTATATAAAAACAAGGGTGACATTCAAAGTTGCAACAACTATAGGGGTATTAAGCTGTTGAGTCACACTATGAAGATTTGGGAGAGAGTGGTTGAGCGGAGATTGAGAAGGGTCGTGTTCGTTTCGGAGAATCAGTTTGGATTTATACCTGGTCGCTCGACAACAGAGGCAATCCACCTGGTAAGGAGATTGGTGGAGCAGTATAGAGAAAGAAAGAGGGATTTACACATGGTGTTCATCGATCTAGAAAAGACGTATGATAAAGTCTCGAGGGAGGTCCTTTGGAGATGCTTGGAGGTGAGAGGGGTCCTGGTGGCGTACATCAGAGCTATTAAGGACACGCACGATGGAGGAAATACTCGAGTGAGGATGGTGGGAGGAGACTCAGAGCATTTTTGCGTTGGTGATGGACGTGTTGACACGGAATATCCAAGGCGAGGTGCCTTGGTGTATGTTATTTGCGGATAATGTAGTGTTGATTGATACGCGAGGGGGTGTGAATGACAAATTGGAGGTTTGGAGGCAAACCTTTGAGTCTAAGGAATTTAGGTTGAGTAGGTCCAAGACAGAGTGTTTGGAATGTAAGTTTAGTGACTCCAGGCAGGAGGACGAAGTGGTGGTGAGGTTGGACTCCTAGGATGTGTGTAAGAGGAATAGTTTTAAGTACCTTGGATCTATGATCTAGGTGGATGGTGAGATTGATGAGGATGTTTCTAACCGTACTGGAGTAGATTGGATGAAGTGGAGGCTCGCCTCGGGAGTGTTGTGCGATAAGAAAGTGCCTCTTAAGCTTAAAAGCAAATTCTGTAGAGTGGTAGTTCGGTCGGTCATGTTGTAAGGAGCGGAGTATTGGTCAGTTAAGCACGTTCACATCCAAAAATTGAAGGTGGTGGAAATGAGAATGTTGCATTGGATGTGTGGGCTTACTAAAGGGGATAGAGTTAGGACTGAGATTATCCGGGATAAGGTAGGAGTGGTTTCGGTGGAGGACAAGATGCGGGAAGGAAGACTGAGATGGTTTGGGCATGTGATGAGGAGAGGCGCGGATGCCTTGGTTCGGAGGTGTGAGAGGCTAGCGCTGGATGGCTTCAGGAGGAGAAGAGGTAGGCCAAAGAAATACTGGAGGGAGGTGATTAGACATGACATGGAGCAACTTCAACTTACTGAGGACATGACCCTAGATAGGAAAGCGTGAAGGTCGAGGATTAGGGTAGAAGGCTAGTGTTAGTGTGTGGGTTGTAGCTCGCAGTCAGGAGCATTCTTGTGTAGCCGGATTTAATAATCATAGGTCAGTGTACATGGGTGTCTTTGGGATGTGAGTGTATGTCACTACTAGGTGGGTGTCCTATTTTCTATTGCTTAGTTCTTATTTTTCTTATTCCGTGTTGCTCTTATTTCCCGTATTTCATATTTCTGTGATTTTATTCTATTATTTCCTATTCTTTATTTCGGTTATGTCATCCCTCCCCTTATTTATTATTCTTATCTTGAGCCGGGGGTTTATCGGAAACCACCTCTCTACTTCTTCGGAGGTAGCGGTACGGACTGCGTACATCTTACCCTCCCCAGACCCCACGCTGTGAATACACTGGGTTTGTTGTTGTTGTTGTACTATTCTTTCTGCTAATCTTGTGTCTTTGTACTTGGTGTTGGGATGTTTCATTCGTGTAAACCTCTTTAGTTGCAGTTGCGTGCCTTTTTAACTTCTTCATGCAACACGTTCCGAGTTTCACGAACTCTTGTGTGCCATGAATTCTTGTTTTCCTTTATGGTACTTTCTTATGTTTAAGCAAGCAAGAAGTGAAAGAGTATACCTCACCTTTCCAACTTTTAACTTTCTAGTAGTTTCTTCTGTTTTGCTGCTTCAACATTAGTTGGTGGTGTAGAGTTTGAGCCACCGACAATATATACATTTTCTTGAGAGGGAGGGTCTATCGAAAAGTCTCTACCTTACATAAAAGGTAGGGGTAAGGTGTGTTTACACCCCTATCCTCCCCATACATCACTTGTGAAATCCCACTGGGTATCTTGTCGAACTTCATAGATAGCCTCTCTCATCTCTTGCAAGATTCATGTTTGTTTTAACTTGTTTTTTTCTTTCGTGCTTTGTATTAAGATTTCATCTCCTTCAAATTCTTCCCCTCGCTCATTTTTCAATTATTTACATTCATAGCCATTATTTTGTTTCTTGAATTGCCACACTTTTTATTTAAGAAGTGGTTATTTCCTTTTGCTTAATGACCTTTTTTCATAGAAGTCCTACTTTTAACTTTTTAGTCGCTAAGCAAATAGAGTTCTTGGAGGAATTTTGGTCCTATTTCATGGTGTTTTAGTGCCAACACCACCTTCAACTTTTAATGATCCTGTTTAACTTGCAATAATTAAGAGCTAAATTGCTCGGACTCTTCAAAAACTTCAGTTGGTACATGTCGGGTTTTTCAAAAGTTGTGTATTTTTTTTGGAGAATTCGACATGGGTGCGACATCCGAAGTGAAGAGCCCATGCAACTTAGATTAAAGAGTGCCTTATTTTTTTGGTAGTCTTTCTACCTGTTCTTCTCATTTGCTCGTTTGATAATCTTAATTGCTTCTAGTCTATTAGGGGTCGTTTGGTTGGAAACAAGTTATCCTGGGATAATTAACCTCGAGATATGCTATCCTGAGATTAGTTATCCGCCCATTTATATGAGATAACTTATCCCATCAGTATGGTATGAATTGTGCGATAAATAATTTCGGGACTAAATAATACCTCCAACCAAACACATGATAAAATAATCCTGTAATGTATCTTGGAATTGTTATACCTTATACCTCACACTAAATGATGCTTTAGGATTTACTTTTAGCTTTGTTGTATTGAAGAAACAAAGCATTATGCTTTTGGCGTTTTGTTGAGCTATTTTATTACTCCATCCGTTTAAAAAAGAATGACCTACTTTCCTTTTTAGTATGTATAAAAAAATGGCCCTTTCCTTTTTATGCAACACTCTAATTCCAACTTTTCACGTGACATGTTTAAGACCACAAGGTTAAAGAATATTTTAGGACATTTGATATAACTTTAATTTAAGACCACAAGTTCTGAAGTTTCTTTATTTTCTTAAACTCCGTGCCAAGTCAAAATAGGTAATTCTTTATGAAACGGAGGGAGTACGTTGTTTTGTGTGCTGTCTTTTGCAAAATTGTACTTTGTCAAAGAGAGCTGTATAACAAAGAAAAATGGGACACTTTCACATGTGCAGAACATGGAAAAAAACCAAAATGCACTTATATGTACATAGTATATAAAGATGTAAATTACTTATAAAAGTTATAAAGATGTACATTAGTCATTTACTGATTTTATTGGGAACTGAAACATTGTTGATTGCTAAGGAGCAAAGTGTTTTTTTACCACGACCTGCTAGTATTTGAAAGGCTTCTATTGTCTTATTTTCTTTTCTAATATTTTCTTGCGTATTACATAAATTTGTTTTAAAAATTGTATACAAGAAAAATGAATTTGGTAAAATAGTAATTAGCATTAAGTAGATGCAACCTCATTTAATTGAGAAAAAAATACAACAACAATGCACCCAGTGTATTCCCACTGAGTGGGGTCTGGGGAGGGTAAGTGTACTCAGTCCATACCACTCCTCGGATGAGATAGAAATGCTGTTTTCGATAGACCTCCGACTCAAGAAAAAGCTTATCAGAGTAGATGGAAAAGGAAATAACGGAAGTGAAGAAATCAATTATATTTAACATAATTCATTTAACTCCAATGTAAATCAACTGATAGCTTCTTCCCTCGGATCTCACAAGAATGTTACGATCAATTTTAGTACTAACATACACAGTCCATCCCTAGTTTACAATAAGAGTTCCTATTATGACTAGCCGAAAACAGGTCCTCTAGATGCCTTATAACCGTCCTTTTTTGCCTATTCCCGCTTATGTGTACTTCATGGTTGATAGGCCTACAGATGCTTGAGGCCCCGAAATAGACTTGCTTTCACGTTTCCCCTCTTTGCTTAGATCAAGTTAGTATTTATGATGCTTCACGCAACTATATTCAATCAATGCGGGAATATGAGTCGAGGCAATAACAAGAATTTTTTTGGTAGAACATGTTTAACATTCCCTGGAGAGATGGTTCACTAATAGATCGAGGGATAAGTCATTCAGCTCATTCACATCCAGATCATGAATTTTTAGAATCCATATTATGCAAGGAGACATTACTTTTGCCAATTTAAATTGAAAGGTGATATAAAATCGGTCTATTTTCGGCATCATATTGACAGTTAGCCCAGTCATCCTAGTTAGCAGTTCCAGCTCCGTATCAAGGTCAC
The DNA here is from genome assembly GCF_002878395.1 of Capsicum annuum. NCBI lineage: Eukaryota > Viridiplantae > Streptophyta > Magnoliopsida > Solanales > Solanaceae > Capsicum > Capsicum annuum. The sequence goes on along the minus strand of NC_061122.1, from coordinate 148,375,386 downwards.
GATCGATATCGTCACTAGCATCACTATCGATCTCATCAAGAAGAAAACCTTTGTACAAGAGTCTTTGCTTGATATAATTACAAATTGCAAAGATCCATTCTCTTTCCACCTCCTCAATCACCTGAGCGGAGCTAATCTACCTGTTAACAATGGAACCCCGATGTAGGTCCCTAAAAGAGAACTAATGTAAGGACCTACACATTTTTCAAAATATTCAAGGGAGTCTATGGCAAACTAAGTATTATTGGACCAACAAAAAGGCGAAGTAATGGTATCTTTCTTTTCGTTACGAACGACACGCTTCGCTTGCCCCAATGTTAAGTGTTCACAACTCTACTTGAACTAAAAGTTCACAACAAGCTAAAATTTAAATATTAGTACAATTTATGTAAGTGGGATCTTTAATTATTTATCTCTCCTAATGATTATACCCAGCTTTTCAAACACATCCTTTTTTGATGTGATTACTAAACTATCATCATTCATGAAAGGGTCCCGGTCCCTCGTTCTGATTTATATTTGAGCTAAAAAAGTTGAATGATTTTTTTTAAGAGATTCAATGCTTTTTCCTATTGTATAACAAAAAGTTTAGTTGATTTTAAAGTTCTAAATATTAGAAAAATAATTAAATTACAATTTCGTTCAGTGTGAAATCTATTTTCAAAGAATTAAGACAAATCAACACACATCTCACAATCAGTTTGTGGTTCTCCCAAGTCCTATTAACGAACAAAAATGACTCATAAACATAAAATGAGTTTTTTTTTTTTTTGAGAAAGGTAACTTTTTATCTATATATCCATAGGTATACTACATCAAAAATGTGCAGTCCCCCTTCCAAAAGTATTACATTACAAAAACTATTTGATTCCTATTTGTACTTTTTGTTACAAATAGTCTAGAACATCAAAAGTATCTATTTGTCCTAACAGTTTCTGTTCACCTCAAAAATAATAAAGAGCTAAACAATTCATCTTAAAATTCTGTAAATTGTTCTGTTTTCCCTCAAAACACCTTTGATTTCTTTCTTTCCATATTGTCCACCATATACATGCCGGGACAATCTTCTATCTCTCCTCCTTTTCCATAGTATTTCCCACTCTGATCCAATACTTAAGAACACCTTCAATGTTCCTTGGTTTCACCCAAGTGATCTTCCTTAGGCTGATGAATATCCTCCAAAGCTGATCCGCCCATTTGCAATGTAGAAAGAGATGGTTAACTGTCTCGGCTTGTTCCCCACATATATTGCATCCAGAACATAGTTGGAAACCTCTTTTCTTCATATTTTCTTGTGTTAACACTGCTTCCTTAGCCAACAACCAGGAGAAACAGTTGACTTTGTAAGGGATTTTGACCCTTCATATCATCTTCCATGGCCAGAGTTCTTCTCTTCTTTGTGAGATGATGAGATCATTGTATGTAGAGTTTACACTGAAAACCCCTTTACTGCTAATCTTCCATACTATTGTGTCCTCTTCCCCTGCTAGCTTGTTAAATGATTCCATAGTATTGTAGAAAACACCTATCCTCTCCATCTCCCAATCATTTAAATTTCTCCTAAGCTGTGAATTCCATCCCTGTCCTGTATACAGTGGCCTGTTGTTGTAGGCTTAGGATGTGAATGTCTGTGTAAAGCTGCTTCAGGTGCCTCTGATCTATTTATTGTCTTCCCAAAATGATAATTTTTGACCATTCTTTACTTTGAAACTCAACCTGGATAAGAGTAGTGGCCAAAGATTCCTAATGGATCTCCAAATGCTGCAGCCGTATGGCGTAACCACCATCTTTGTTATCCACCTATCCTTCATTTCATATATTTCATATTTTTCCCTGATTACCTCTTTCCACAACATATTTTCCCCTGTAACAAATTTCCAAATCCATTTCATCATTAGGCTCCTATTTTGCATTTTCATATCCCTGATCCCCATTCCTCCTCCTTTCTTACTTTTTGTTACCACCTCTCATTTGATCAAGTGAAATTTTTTCTTGTCTTCATTCCCCTGCCAGAGAAGGTTTCTTCTTAGGACATCTATCATTTTTATCACATTGATTGGTGCTGGAAAACAGACATCATATATGTTGGAAGTGCATCAAGCACAATATTAATCGTAGTCAATCTAACTCCTAAAGAGAGGTGTTGGCTCTTCCAGTGGGTAAGCTTCTTCTCACACTTTTCAATTACCCCATTCCAGATTTCTTTAGACTTGCTTTTGGCTCCCAAAGGCATGCCTAAATATATGGTTGGTAGCTCACCTACTCTACCACTCAAGATTGCTGTCAAATTGTCTACCTCTGCCACTTCATTTATAGGATAAATGAAGATCTTTCCCCAGTTGATGTGTAAACCAAAAACAACTTCAAATATGATGAAAATTACCCTTAGGAATAACATTTGGTCCTTCTCTGCTTCACAGAAGACTAGAGTGTCATCTGCATATTGCAGATGAGTTATTTCCAGGTTGTTTGCTGCCTTGGTGCCAACCTGAAAACCCCTGATCCAAGCTCTTTCCTTAGCCGTCTGAATCATGTTGCTAAGTCCTTCCATTGCTATGATGAAAAGGAAGGGAAACTGGGGGTCTCCATGTCTCAAGCCCTTTTGTGAAGGGAAAAAACCACTGTGACTGTGCTAATGCAATATTTCACCCTGTTGATTCATTTAGCTCCAAATCCCATTCTCTGCATCATAAGGATCAAAAAGTTCCAATTCAAGTGGTCGTAGGCGTTTTGTATGTCTAGCTTACATAGAATCCCCGGTTTTTTGCTTCTTTGTCTGGACTCGACACAATCATTTGTTATCAACACTGCGTCCATGATTTGCCTTCCTTTAATGAATGCCATTTGTTGTCTGTCTACAAGACTATGTATAACTATCTTCATTCTTTCTGCCATGAGCTCTGCTATGATCTTGTACACCCCTCCGACCAAGCTTATAGGCCTGAAATCTTTCAACTCCATAGCCCCTACTTTCTTCGGTATTAGAGCAACAAATGTGGCATTGATGTTATTCTCGAAGATTTCTTCCTTGTGAAAATTCTGTGCTGCTGTAACTAGGTCAGTGTTGATGGTTTCCCAACATTGGCTAAAGAAAACCATGGAAAAACTAGCAGGTCCTGGTGCTTTGTCACCTACACATGCTTTTATACTCTCCAGAATTTCTTGTTGCCCAAATGGTGCCATCAGTAAGTTATTTTCCTCTTCTCCGATCATTGGACAGTTCCTTATGTCAAGATGTGGTCTCCAGAATACAGCTTCTCATAGTAACTTATTATCTCTTCATGAACCTCTTCTGCTTTTGTCAGGATCACACCTCTTACTTTTAACTTATCAATTGTGTTTGTACTACTGTGTGCATTTGCAGTTCTATGGAAAAAACCAGTGTTCCTATCCCGTTGCTTTAACTATACCGCCCTAGACCTTTGCTTCCATGCGATTTCTTCCTTGTTGGCTATGTCTTCAAATTTCATATTCAGAGTTAATCTAGAGGTTATTTCTTCTGCCTCTAAAGCTCTATGTTCCTGCGTCTCCTATAGTTCAGCTAGTTGTCTCAACACCTCTTGCTTTTGGGCTCTCAAGTTTCCCGAGACAGTTTTGCTCCACTCTTTCAATTTCCCTTTCAATGCTTTAAGTTTTGTAACCAAGATATAATCTGGTTTCCCGGTGCAATTAAAGGAATCCCACCACCCCTTTACTCTTTCCTTGAAGCCATCCGTCTCCAACCACCAATTCTCAATCTTGAAATAGGATTTAGTGGTCTCCCAATCACCACATTGTAACATTATAGGCGAGTGATCAGAGGTTACTCTAGGCAGTAGATTCTGCCTTATATTTCTGAAATTTGATGCCAATTCTTCAGAGAAAAGTATTCTGTCTAGTCTGGAAGTTGTTATGTGTCTGTCCCCTTTCTTTCAACTGTACTTCCCCCCCGATAATTCTATGATAATTCTATGTCCACCAGCTCCATGTCCTCGATGAAATCTGAAAAATCTATCATGCCTTTGTTGATTCTGCTGCAGTTTTTCTTTTTCGATGGATGTCTAATAGTATTGAAGTTACCACAAAGGATCCATGGTCCTGTAACTAGACCTCTGGTTGCTCCGATTTCCTACTAAGTTTCTTTCATCTCCTCTCTCTCACTTGGAGCATAGACTCCTGTAAGATGCCAACTGAGATCTTGACACTTCCCTGCGAAGCTGCAGGTTACAGAATACTCCCCACACTACTAATTTCCCCCTCCCACATTCTCTTATCCCACATGATAACTATACCACCCCTAGTTCCGCTAGCCTCCAGTTGAGCGTAGTTTACCCACCTATTCCCCCATACTTCTTTGACTATGTATGTGATTTCTCCTTCCACTTTTGTCTCCTGAAAACAGACCACATCTGCGTCCCAGATTTTCAAGATATTTTTTATTACTACCCTTTTCCTAGCACAGTTCATCCCCCTTATGTTCCAGGATACTATATTTAGTTTCATCGATCTTTTATGGCCAGATATCCCCCTCTACTTCTAGTGCCAAAACTCATGAACTTAGTGTCCAACTCTAGACCTTTCAGCTTATTTACCCCTCCTTTTTTAGTAACTGATTGTACCCCCTTTGTTACTTTATTTTCCTGCTTATTGTTGTCTATCTTCATGAAGAGTTCTGCTGCTTTCTCCTCACAACCTCTAAAATCAACCCCAAATTCTGCACTCAAACTAATTATATGTTGTCTAATCCAGCTCGGCGTACTCCTTGATTGAGTAATGTCTTCTGTTGGTGGTTGTATAATCAAAGAAATGACATCTTCGGAGGTATCACTACTAGTTTCTCCTCGCAAGTCTAGATGTGTTAGTTGTGTTTCCTGCCTCTCTGATTCTGTTACTTCTACTGCAACTATAGCTGTTTCTGCTTCCAGCAATACCCCTTCGTTTTGATCACTTTGTAGAAAATATTTTTCACCTCTCTCCTGGTTTCCCAGCTTCTCAAAGCTATTGTGTGTAGAGATATGCGTCAAATTGGCCATGATCTCAGTATTAATTATGTCCATCTCCTGGGCTTCAGATCTGTGATTATTTTGCTTCTTTTTTATTGGGCCTAAAATGTCTGGGCCCATAGAAACCCTTCTATTGATTTTGCCAGAGGTAGAACATAGTGGCCCTTTCTCTTTTAAATTAGACTCACGTGTCTTCCAATTTAAATTTTCGCCAGCTGTTGAAGTCCCCACGTGGTTTGCTTTGTGGACTAATGGATCCTTCACTGTAGTGGGTACAAAACTCTTATTACCTGCTGGTCCGATCTGATCTTCCTCTCTCTTCTTCTCCTCCTTGACGGTCATTAGAATTTCACACCAGATCGGAATCTGGTAGACATAGCCTTTACTGGCTATCTCTATTTCCCTCGGCACCGTCCTCCCATCTCCCTTTACCTTGATGCGGGCCCAGTGTAGGTGGTTTTTTAGTGTTGTTTCTTCTTTAGTCTCGATAAAACCTCCACACTGGTCTCCGATTTGCTTGAAGATTTTCTGGGACCATATGCTCAGAGGTAGTCCTAGAACTCCTATCCACACCCAATCTCTCGTCACTTCTTCCGGCCAGCACCCTGTAGTTGGTCTCCACCATTCAAGGCTTAGATTTATTTCTTCCAGAACCAGACCCCTGCCATGACGTGCTCTGCTGCAACTCTTGATGGAAGTTCGAACAAAAACTGTCCATTATTCATAGCAGAGACACCGACCCCTATGGCTGATTTCCATGTGTTGCATGCCCATTTTCTTACATCATTTAGAGTAGGCATCTCCCGTAGAGAATTGTGAAATTTTCCGACAATGCATCTATTCAATAGATCTGCCTCCGATGTCGTTGCTTTATTCAGTACCCTTATACGAGTGCCTGCTGCTTGCACCTGTGCCTTCTTCGTGGATTCCGTCGTCCATCTATTACATTTGAACGCCTCTCTGAATAAGATATCCATATGCCTTCCGGTGTTCCTTTGTGATTTCTGCTCTGTTGTTGGCTCATATATGAACTTTGTTATTTTATGAGCGATGTTTCCCCATCCCTCTTTGTACGATGTTTCCGGTGTAATAATGACAGATTTATTCTGTCCTTGAATAGCAATAAAACTGACATATCGGTCGTTTTCATTGTATTTGAGAGAGCAATAAAATTCTGAAAAGTGATCCTTTAAATTCCATTTTTTAATTACATTCCCCTATCCCTTCGACGCTTCAATAAACCAACCATCTCAGAACTTTAATGCTTATCTTCACCTTCCTCATTAAATTCCTGCTTCGCTCTATCCAATCATACCATATGTCTGCATCTTCTTTGCACCTAGTGATTTCGTAGGATTTGAAACCTGCGTTGTAGTATATGCTACTATCTCCCAGTGATATAATTCCAGCCATAGTCGCCAGAGTGGCCAGAGCAGCCGGAGAATTTCTCCCTTAGAAAGTGGAAAAAATTCAAAAAGGACTAAAACTGGCAACCTCGTAAAATGTGCCTAAGAGCATTCATATTAGTCACAGTTATATTTTTGATAACCTAAAAGGAGTTTAGAAAGTGACTTTCTTAATGTATAGAGAACATGCCATATTTTTTTGAAAGTGTTTATAGTTATGAGTCTTTTAGTTCAAATAGATAGAGAGAATTGTATGAATGAAAAAAAAATCTTAAACCTAGAATTCAAAGCATGATTTTCCTTATGTTTAATGTGAATTTACAAGCTTTTATGGTTACCAAATTTCCCTTTCTAGGAATCCAAACTTGTTGATTTATTAACAAAAAAGGATTCCTAAATCTTAAAAGATTTCGAAGTATTGTTCGTGGTTTTAATGTGAACGAATTTTGAATGGTTTTAATAAAGACTCCTATACCTAAAAGGGACGTAAAGTGGGAAAGTTTCCTAACATTATTTTCATAAAATTTAGTTCGTTTAATATCTTTAATATAAAAAAAAATTAAATGACTATTTTCTTTAGTGTGTAATCTTTTCTAAATGGGTAAAAAGGGGGAATGACATTTCATTAAGGGTCTTCATGCTTTTAATATAATATGAAAATAATTCAAATATAATATGATAATGTATTATATAGATACAACAACATACCCAATGAAATTCTTCAAGGGTGGTTTGCAGAGGATAAAGTGTACGCAGATCTTACCACTACTACATGGAGGTAGAGAGACTTTCCAAAAAACCATTGGCTTAAGTGCAACAAATTCAAGTACAAAGAAGAAGAAAACATAATACCTGACAAGGAAGCAATGCAAAGCCTACCAGAAAGGAACAGGAACAACACCAATGTAGTGTGATAATTGAAATATTAGATGATGATAGATATCAAACGCAATAGCTATAATATTTTGGTTAGTACGACGACAAACGCCAGCTACAATATTTTGGCTAGTAGAACGACAAATGCCAACATGCCTAAACCATCGAAAAAAGCAAGACAACACTCCACTATCTACTAACCTTCTACCCTAATAGGCATCCTCCATAAGTTCCCGTCTATCATCAGGTCCTTGGTAATCTGAAGCTACGTGATGTCTCGTCTAATCATCTCTCCCTAATACTTTTTCTGTCTGCCTCTACCTCTCCGCATGCCTACTATATCCAACCCCTCGCATCTCCTTCTCATGGGGGCATCTGTGCATTCCTCTTCACGTGTCTAAACCATCTCAATCTCGCTTTCCTCATCTTGTCCACCATGGAGGCTACTCTTACCCTATATTTAATATCCTCATTCCTTATCTTATTGCTCTTAGTATGGCCACTCATCTACCTCAACTTCCCCATTTCTGCAACACACATCTTCTGCACATGGGAGTTTTTGATTGGTCAGCACTTCAGTCCATGCAACAAAGTTGATCTAACCACCACTCTAAAAAATTATCTTTAAAGTTTTGGTGGTACCTTTTTATTATACAAGTTTTTGGATGCAAGCCTTCACTTCATCCACAATGCTCCAATACTATGTGTGATATCATCGTCGATGCCCCCACTCCGCTAGATAATAGACCCAAAATACTTGAAACTATCTCTGTTGGGGATAGCTTATGTGTCAAGCCTCACTCTCACGTATGCATTGCATCACTAAATTCACACTCCAAATATTCTATTTTGATCCCGCTCAACCTGAATCTTTTAAACTCAAAGTTTGTCTCCCCACTTCTAATCTAGCATTGACTCCACTGCGCGTCTTATCAATCAATACTATGTCATCTGCAAATAACATACACTAGGACATCTCATCTTGAATAAACCACGTCAATTCATCCATCACCAAGGCAAATAGGAACGTGCTAAGTGTTGATCCGTTGTGCAATCACATCTCCACTGCGAAGTGCTATGAGTCTCGTCCACCACTCTAACTCACATTTTAGCTCCATCATATATGTCCTATCACCCTAATTTAAGCTACTGATACATCTCTAGACTCCATGCTTCTCCAGATGATAGATACTTAGTTTTAATTTATAATAAATATATCATGTAAATATAGACACATAATGAATTCTAAATTTTTTATGATAAAAGGTAAAGTGTATGTTGGGTCAATCAATTAGAATTTGTATACAAGACAAATTATGTAAAATAGAAATATATATTAGAATGACGGGGAGCCTTTGAGTAACTGGTAAAGTTGCTGCCATGTGGCCAGGAGGTCACGGGTTCAAGCCTTGGAAACAAACAGCCTCTGGCAGAAATGGAAGATAAGGCTGTGTACGATACACCCTTGTGGTGGGGCCTTTTCCCGGTCACCGCGCATAGCGGTAGCTTTAGTGCACCGGGCTGCCCTTTTTGTTTAGAAATATATATTAGAATAGATATAAAATAATTGGATATCTTCTAAGCCTACAACGTTTAACAAATTGGTTGAACCAGTTATATTCAGTTTACCATGCTAATTTACTAAAATGCTTAGTATATCTGCAAAGAACTAAAAGTAATACATCCAAATTATTAAGGAATTGTAAGTTTCATACATTTATTGTCAGATCAATCTATGAAATCTAAAGAAATTATCAAAGATTGTTCTGCTGGTATATTGCGCCGCCTCTTGAATGCATCAAAATTAACTATTTGAAAAACAAATGATGGATAACCGATTGTTTCATTCCTGATCTTTATTTAATGCACCCTCAAATTTAGATTAAAATGAAATTATTTTTGTCAATAATGTCGAACAACTTCAACCTCAATATATATATATATACATATATATTTGACCGAGTTCCCGAGTGGATGGTTTAAAAGTTGAAGCATCAAAGGGATTTTTTTCTTTTGATAAAAACTTATTCGCGTCTAGTGTTCATACCAAATCATTGAATGTAAGACATATTTTGCGTACACACTTTTTAACACTTAAATGTGGCAAGTGATATGCATATTCATTTTGATTTGTTGATTTTGAAGGTTTATCGCCCGGTCCCTATTTCTTGTATTTTGTCCTAATACAAATAATAAACAACCTTTTCAAGTTTCTTTTGACATCAAAGAGATTATATTTTTTGGCATCTTGTTGATTTTAGATAATTTAATTCTACTCGAGAAGATCAATTTTTCGAATGTCTGGGGAATTGGCAGTGTTATAAAACTTAAAAAGCACAAAAGCTCTAAGGTTCATTTGGGCTTTAAGCGCAAAATGCGAATAGAGTGTGGGCTTTTTAATTGACAACCGACTGAAAGCGAGAAAAAAGCAGAAATATGAAGTGAAATATCAATTCTTTAGTGTCGCATCTTCAAAAGAGGCTCCTTTTGACAAGTAAAAGTATGTCTTAGAACATTGATGATGACGTCGAAGCGCATATTAAGCGAAGCAACACATTTGATCCTTGCTTTAGGGCTACAACGCCTTTGATAACATTAGGCATTGGTTTGCAATACACAGTGTACTTAAATTTTAGAAGTTTAAACGTAAAGAACGAAAACAAATACTAATCAACAAAGAGTGAATAATTTGGAATGTCGAGAAATCAAGATAAAATAATGTTCATTAGCACCTAAGGGTGTGGCCTAGCGGTTAATGAAGTGAGTGAGAACCATGATGTCTCAGGTTGAAATCCTAGCAGAGATAAAAACAGTAGTTGATTTCTTCCCATCCATCCTCACATTGGTGGATGGAGTTACTTGACACCTGTTGCTGGTGCGAGGTGACAGGCATATCGTGAAACTAGTGAAGTGCGCGCAAGTTGGACTAGACACTCGATTATCAATAAAAAATACTCCCTTCGTTTCAAAAAGAATGGCCTACTTTCTATTTTGTCGGTTTAAGAAAGAATGACTCTTTCCTTTTTTGACAACACTTTAATTTCAACTTTCCACGTGGCATATTTAAGACCACAAGATTAAAGGACATTTTGATACATTTGTAATAACTTTAATTTAAGACCACATGATTCAAAAGTTTACTTTATGTTCTTAAACTTCGTGTCAAGTCAAAACAGGTCATTCTTGATGAATGCCAAAGATTGTACACCAAACTGAAGTTATAAGAGGAGAGGTGTAAAGTAGAGATGGAAATTTACCTATATTGCACAAAATATATTTTGTTTCATAATTCGTAGTTTATCTTCGATTCTTTTTACAGACCAACGATATTGTGTTGTAGCATATTGATCCCATTACTAATTTTGCTGTTTTATTTCTTGAGTTCATGATGATTTTTTCACAGTGAATGACTTTTTTTAAATTTTTATTCAAATCCCATGTCAATCAAAATCCTGAAGAAGCATTTGTTTGGGACTCTATTTGAATTGTTTTTTAAAGCCAAAATAGCCTATAATTTAGTGGTAGAAATTAGAATTCACTAATGAAGTGTTTACAATTTATGTGTACCTTTGGATCTCAAAAGAGACACATCCAAAAGAATCTGTATAAAGTAAAATCTTTACATGATTTAAGAGTTCTGAAAATTAGGGCTTCTTACATGATTCAAATAAGGAGAGAATTAATAAGCAAAATTTAAGATGACTTCAAAGTTCTAATTATTAGGGATATAACTAAATGATTCTTTTATCCAGTGTAAAATCTTTTTTTAAAAGTTCTAATATAATATAGATTGTTCCTATGTGATGTTTGAAAAGTATAGTTGTTTTCCCAGCTCAGATAACTGGATAGTGGTGGTAAGTTGAAGGTCAACAAGAAACTTGTTTAACAACATGGTGAATTCTCTGAAAATTGAGCAGTGGTTGACCTGGAAAAAGTGGAGGATTAGGATTACCTAGGATTGATATAGCCAACCTCGACTATTTTGGGATTAGCTATAGTTGATTGATTGTTGTTTTTTAGCTTCGTTCTCCTAATAAATAGAAGTTCTAGCATATAAAAAAGAAAATGAAATAAATAGAGGTTCCTCTTTCTTCTCTTTGTTTGTTGTAATAAATAGACAATCAACATGAAAATAGCTTGAAAAATACATGAAAGTAATTTTACCATGGCGAGTTCTCTGAAAATTGAGCAAGTGGTGGACCTGGATAAAGAAGAAGGGGAATACGTAGGAATTAGGATTAATATAGTCAACCTCAACGGTTTTGTGGTTGAGTTGTAGTTGATTGATTGTTGGTTTTAGCCACGGTCATCCTGTTTTCTGGTTCATTTTCTTTATAAATTGTTCTTTCTATAAAAAGAAAAGGTAATAAATAGAAGTTTTGTTTCTTGAAGCCTGGATGGAAACATCCATCATTTTGTAAAATGAATAAACAAAAGTTGTTGAAAAATTGAAATCTTTGGTGTTTTTAATTGCTTAGCATGGTTGCAGTGGCTCTTCCATATATGAATATATAGTGATAGATGTCAGCTAATAAGAGGTATTATTGATTATAGATATGGAATCATCCCGGGATTTTGCAACTGATGCGAGAAAACAGAACCTGTACTCGGCCTGAAGATGCTGTTGAGATCCTTATTGCTGATGATTGCTCAAGTGATGAAAACACAGATTATAATGTGGTTCCTGGAGGTACTTTTCTCTTCCCCCACTCTGGGTATAAAGTACCAACTAGCAATTTGTTTTTTTTTTGGTAGTTACCGACTAGCGATTTTTTTAGCGCATAGCATTTTGATATAGATCTGCCTCTTGAGGTATCTGGAGGAATCATTGAGTTGAGCGACCGTGTAGTTCGGTGTATTCCTAATAATAATATAGATTGCATATAATCTCTCTATGATACTGTTGCAGTGTTGATTAAGTATATCAGCTGCATGATGTGTTGAATTCACATACAATTTGGGCAGTTGACCAACAATTATGGAAATATTTCACCTGCTCCTGTTCTGATACTGGGAGCCATGTCTGGCTTCTATATCCATTTTCTGTGGCCTGATTTAAGTGACTTCAGGATCATAAATAAGTTTGGCTTGTATTAAGTGCTTCCATTAATATTTTATTGAAATGACATTTAGCCTATCTTAATCATCACGTATAAATATCTGTTTGTCAATTTTTGCAGAGAAGCCGAATAGCAACATTGAAGCTCTCAGAAAAAATCATAATGGCTTCCTCCATGGGGTATACTTCTTGCTTCCTATTTTTTAACTTCTTCATAATCTATGCATGTGCCGTGGAAGCTCTTGCCATCTTCTGTAATATATGTTTTGTTTTGTATCTACATTCATGTTGTATGTGGTGGTTGTTCCATTTTGTTTCTGTGGCTACATTTGTTTTTTGAAATGTCATTATTAGTTTCCCAGCTCACGGTTTCTATTTTGCAGGATTGGTGGAGCGATCTTCTAGAAAATAATTACAAAGAAGTTGATTATAGTGGCAAAATGGTTCTGCTACTCGACATCCTGTCGATGAGCTCTGATGTTGGTGACAAAGCACTTGTCTTTAGTCAGAGCTTGTCAACACTAGATCTCATTGAACTATATCTTTCAAAACTAACGCGCCCAGGGAAAAAAGGGAAGCACTGGAAGCGGCGGAAAGACTGGTACAGGTGTGTATACCTTGTTTAAACTATTTTGGACGATGGTGAAAATTACCTCATTGTTGTTATTATTAATAATACAGTACTTGATTACACTGATTCCCTTTGGCTTTTATTGAACTGTGACTGTATCTTCTATAGGCTTAAGATGTTAGAAAGAATATACTTTTATTTACTTGTTTATATTTTTTACAGAGCCTAGTTCTATTTTTTTTAATGGTCTAAACTTGTGAAATATCTTTTAACAAAGGGTGCTGCGGAGATTTTTTACCCATGACCTCTGCCTACTCTTGTACCTTGTTGAAGTGTGTAACCATCTGTCCAAACACTTGAGCTATTAGAGGGAGCACACCTTTATTTGCTTAATTATGTCTTCAAAAGGTCCTTTCAAATAGTGACTTAATTTTTTATTGAACACTTAGAATTCCCTTTACTGATAGGTGGAGATGAAACTCGAACTCTTGTTATTTGCCTGTTTGGATATCATGGGGAAAAAGTGGACCTTAGGCTTAACCATCCTCAAAATCCAGTTCATGTAGTGAGGATAGCCCAAGTACATTTAAAGAGACAAATGTCCACTGTCCAATCAATGTTGGAAAATCTAACATCATACTCCAGGTTTGATAGTCCCACGATGAAGGAATCATGTTATCTATAGGAATCCCTCATGGTATCAACTTCTTTGAACTTGACGGCAAGTGTAAATTGGATAGCATTATGGGCCACTAAAAGGAAAGATATAACAGCAACAACAACAACAATATGCCCACTGTATTCCCATATAGTGGGGTCTGGGTGGGTAATATGTACACAGTCCATACCACTACATCAGATGAAGTAGAGAGTTTGTTTTCGCTAGACCCCCGACTCAGGACAAATAACAATATAACAAAGAAAAAACATAAAAGCGCACAACAAAATGGGAGAACAAACTGCTAGCTAATACAGGAAACAAGACAACCACAAGATAATACTATAAACTATCTATTCGAATCATAGACATCACCAAAACACCATGAACAAGAAACTCCAGACGCAAACAAAGCACTCTTCCCTGCTGTTATGGGCGAACTCCTACCCACTGACTCTCTACCCTAATCCCTGTCCTCCACACCTTCCTATCAACGGTTATGTCTTCCGTAAGTTGTAACTGCTTCATATCATTCCTAATCCCTCCCTCCAATATTTCTTCGATCTACCTCTACCTCGCCTAAAGCCATCCATAGCCAGCCTCTCACACTTTTGCATTGGAGCTTCCGAGCACCTCCTTATCACATGATTGAACCAACATAACCTCTCGCATCTTGTCCTTCACTAAAGTCACTCCCACCTTCACCTGAATAATCTCATTTCTAACCCTATCTCTCCTAATAAGGTCATACATACATCGCAACATCTTCATCTTCGCCTCTTTCAACTTTTGAACGTGAGAGTTCTTAACTGGCCAACGCTCCGCTCTATACAACATGACCGATTGGACTGCCACTTTGTAGAACTTACCTTTAAGCTTCAGAGGCACCTTCTTATTGCACAAGATTCCCGAAGCGAGCCTCCATTTCAACCACCCTGCACCAGTACAGTGCGTGACATCTTCGTCAATCTCACCATTCCCCTGAATCACAGACCCATGATACTTGAAACTCTCACTTTTCTGAATGACATGAGATTCCAGCTTCACTACCACGTCAGCCTCATGCGACAAATTACTATACTTACATTTCAAGTACTCTGTCTTGGTCATTTTCAACTGAAATCCTCTAGATTCAAGGGTCTATCTCCGAATCTCCAACTTATCATTAACTCATCCGGGAGTCTCGTCAATCAGTACAACATCATCAGCAAATAACATACAACAAAGAGAGTATTTATAATTTATGTTCTTTCGATTTCAGAAAGAATGACATTGTTATTAGTAATAAAAAGTATATATATAACAACAACAACAACAACAAACCTAGTGTATTCCCACCAAGTGGGGTCTGGGGAGGGTAAAATGTACGCAGTCCATACCGCTACTTCTGAAAAAGTAGAGAGGTTGTTTCCGATAGACCCCCGGCTCAAGATAAAGAATAGTTAACAAGGTCATAGTAATATCTGAAGTAGAATGGATGGCATAACCGAAATAAGAAATGAGAAATAATACAAATAGAGCTAAGAGAGCCATGAAAATAACAGCAATACAAAAGTTAAAAAAACAGTAAATAAGAAATAAGAAAAGACCACCCCCTCGTAATAGCATACACTAACGGCTCCTACCAGTGGGCACAGTCGTAGGCTTACTAAGTCGGCTACCAGAGCTCCCTAACTACTAGCTACAACCCACAAACACATTAACCTTCTACCCTAATCCGCGACCTCCACACCTTCCTATCTAGAGGCATGTCCTCAGAAAGTTGAAACAGCCCCATGTCGTGCCTAATCACTTCTCTCTGGTATTTCTTCGGCCTACCTCTACTCCTCCTGAAACCATCCAAAGCTAGTGTAACGCTCTAATTTTCTGAACCGAAACGCTACACGGTGCTCATGACCCCGAAGGACCACAAGCTAACTCATGACTGATAGATGTACCTGTAAACTACATAATATCTCATAAAATATGCGAAAACATGAACTGTAAGGCCATAAGGTTCAATACTGATACATATCTGAAAAACATGGTATAACAATACCAAAAAAAAACATAAATACTGAAGTCTGGACATCTAGTTCGAAAACCTCTAATTGAACTGAATAAGGAGTTGAAAGAACATGTCTCCATCTAACTCCATGAACTGTAAAACTAATCTGAAATACTGTAATAAAGTAATAATAATATTGTCCTTGAATGAAGAGGAGCACTGGCTGCTGAAATCTACAATGCTACTGCTCTTCTGAAACTCGTGCCTCTGTACCTATGGCGTCAAATAAAACACCATAGCGCGAATGTGTCAGTACGATTGAATGTACTGAGTATACGAGTGAGGTAGGCTAAATGCAAAGAGTTTTATATGCATGAACAATGCTGACTGATATGAACGTGAGAATACATACATACATACGTAACTGCAACTAAACTCATGGTGATACTGACTACTGAGTTTGAATACTGACAACATGAGTTTACTGATGCTGAGATACTAAATAACTGAGTTTACTGATATTGAGATACTGAATGACTGAGTTTACTGATATTGAGATATGTAATTCACTAATAAGTGAGGAACTGATATTGTATTACTGACTACTGGGAGACTGATACTATATTACTCATAAAGGAATGATTGTTTCTGATAGTTCTGATTATGAAGAACTGATTTGATTCATCGTATATAACAGTCCTGAAACTGAGCTCGTGATAACATGACTACTGAGTATGAATACTGATGACATGTATTTACTGATAACATATCATGAATGATAACTGAATTCTGTTAACTGATATATCTGATAACATGAGTTCTGATAACTGATATATCTGATAACATGAGTTCTGATAACTGATAGCATGAATGACTGTATCTAACAATCCTAAATCTGATGGAACTAGCTGAGTTTCGTATTGTATCTGAGTTGACTGTATCTGACAGTCCTGATATCCTGAAGAACTATTTGAGTTCTTTTACTGAGACTGATACTGAAACTGTGGGAAGTAGTTATCTAACCGACATGCCCCAAATACGCTATAATAGCTAAGCTGGGGTCCAATCTCTGCCCTGATTGGAAGGGTATCAATACCGCGCCACTGGTAAGGACAAGCTGTGAGTGACCCTCATCTGGCAGGTACTCTAATGAGAACGGTGGGAACCCTTATCTGACAGTTTAAGCCACCTCATCTACCCTCAACTAACAGGTATTGATGTCTCAACCTATGCTGGCTACATAGTTCTGGAACGCAAGGACTGTTTCTAAGAATCACACCCTCTACTGGCAGGTGAGTTTCCATCCTTGGGTTCGCTCGCTGCTGAATCCTACTCCCAACTGAATGACACTGAACTGATTATACTGAACTGATTTCCTAGTTCATACTAGAATTAACTGAATTGTTACTGATTGTTCTGTTTAACTGAACTGAACATGGATTGAGTTTATTGAGTTCCGATGACTAGCGAAACACTACTAAATTCTGTTAACTGACTAAATGCTACTGAGTTCTGTTAGCTGACAGAAGTCTACTGAACATGGCTTGACTGAGAGTATCGTGAAAACATAACATGGCTCTAGGCACACAGTTATATTTTTCGAGTACGAATAGCCCCAGGACTCTATGGAAGAAAACTGACATGACTTGACATACAAGATTACTTGACCAACATTAACAATCCATAATATAACATCTACGGGGAATTCATAAATCATGTGGTTTTCATAACCTTTTCATATAGCTAACATCATGGTCAATTCTAATATCATGACAAGCCAACAACATATTCATAGCACATTAATAGCATAGAAATCATCTTGATCAAGTAGACATGGCATAACTTAAGAGACATGGCAAAATCTTGGAGCACGAAGACTAGGTACTTGATCATCATTTATTCGTTGAGGCACATTATCAAACACATGGTAGGCATAGATTTAGCATGGGAGTTAACTTAAGCACATGGATATGGCATGGAATCATCATTTAGATCACAAATAGGTCAAAGTGCTCAATTCTTCTTCACTTAGGCATTTTAACAAACACCTTGCATGCACTATTTAGGGCATAGGCCTAATGATCAATTTTATGCACCATAACACCATAATTCAACTTAATTTCACCAATTGAATCCACAAAATATCATGGTATCATGAACAACATGTAAAGATTCGAACTTTATTCACACAACATGGAATTCACGTGAATCATAAAACATGGAGTAATGACTTGTTAATTGAGAACTCTTAAATCATGAAAACATGATTATGCCTATTCTAGGCATTTCGTCGAACACCTTGCATGCACACTTTATGGCATAAGTGTTCTTAATAATTTTGTCATCTTAAATCACCCAATTTCATGGGTTTTAACTACAAGCACACATACTTCATGAGAATCACCCTAAATTAACATCTTGAAGCATAAACAACAACCATCAACATGTACATGATCATATCTCAACAAGACAATCACAATATAGTATTTAAAGCATGATTCTTGGACTTCTACCGATGAAAGGAATTCGTGGATGAACACTATGCATACCTTAGGTGGAAGATTCTTGAAGAAATTCTTAGACATGTTCTTGATTCCTTGACTAGGGTTCTTGTTCCTTTGAGAGAAAATAAATTGGCTCTTGAGTTTGAAAAACTTGAATATCATATATTCTTGAAGAAGGATTTGATTCTTGTTATAGGTTATGATCTTGAGAGAAACCCTTCTTTTGATGTTGAAGATAAATGAGGAGTTGTGTTCTTCAATTGATGGGATTTGGGTCTTCAAATTGAAACTCTAGCTTAAGTTCTTGAGAGGATTTTGAGAAGAGGAGTATATTTTGCTGCAAATAAGCCTTAATCCCGTGTTTGGGGTATATATAGGGGTGGAAGATGACCAAAATACTCCTAAGGAACAATTAAGGTCAAATCTGTCCCTAATTGACTGTCTGATAGGCTGAAGTAAATTGATCATAACTTTTTATTCAAATTTTCAAATGGGATGAAACCAATTGCATTGAAAAGAATACTCAAAGATTTTTCTATTGATATATTGCAGCTCTCACAGTTCATTATATGCAGGAAGTTATGATAGTTTGAAGTTGACTGAAATTTTTGACCTGAAATGCGCCCGGAATGCGGGAGCATTTCAAACCAGTGAGTTAGCCGCGGAAATGCGCCCAAAATGCGCCCGGAATGTGTCCAATACGTACTAGGGACTTTCCCCATCACAAGGCAACTTGAAAATCTAAAAACGGAGTTCGGGAAGGTTAACAAATAAATCCCCGAAGCTAGGAGGTCTAAAATGAGAGTAAGTGTTGAACTAGAACACTTAGCAAAATTTTTTTCTTAGTGTTGGAATCTCTCATGGAGCTTTACGAGCTGAATTTGACATGCGATTTTTACGGGGTCTTACAGCTAGCCTCTTGCACCTGCGAACTCGGGCATCCGTGCCCCTCCTCATCACATGCCCAAACCATCTCAGCTTTCCTTCCCGCATCTTGTCCTCCACCGAAGCCACTCCCACCTTCTCCCGGATAATCTCATTCCTAACTCTATTTCTTCAAGTAAGTCCACACATCTAACGCAACATTGTCATTTCCGCTACCTTCAATTTTTGGATGTGAGAGTTCTTGATTGGCCAACACTCCGCGCCATACAGCATGGCCGAACGAACTGCTACTCTGTAGAACTTGCCTTTAAGCTTTAACGGCACCTTTTTATCACACAGCACTCCTGAGGCGAGCCTCCACTTCATCCAACCTACTCCAAAACGTTTAGAGACTTCCTCATCAATCTCACCATTCCCCTGAATCATAGACCCAAGATACTTAAAACTATCCCTCTTACAAACATCCTGGGAATCCAACCTCACCAGCACTCCGTCCTCCCTCTTATGGTAGAATGAAATGGTTGAGTAATTTAAAAATGAGATCGTTGGAGAATGTTGAGATTGTTCATGCCTACGAATTGGAGCGTGGATGGCATAATATGAAACCCAAAATTGGGAAATACCATGTAAGAAAATGGACCTTGGTGTCCCAGTGGTGAAGTTCGGATTTTCACTAAGGTAATCAAAATATGAAATCAACACATGAATTAGCTGAATGGAGCTCAACATCTACTATATTTACGTAAAAAATAATTTTAACTGTGTATAAACAGGGTAATTTTTGTCTATGGGGGTTTGGATGAACCCTCTTGACCCTACCTGGCTCCGCCCCTGGTTGGTACTAACTCATCTCAAAAGTTAGATCATGAGGTGAGGATTGCCCAATACCTAGACTGGGATCTCAAACTGCTTTAATACCATGTTAAAGTGTGTGTATATCTTATCTAAAAACTTGACAAGTTAGAGAGCACATTTTAATTTAATAGAAGTATCTCCTAACTACATTGGTGTGGAAGCCATCTTTGTTGTTGCATTTCTTACGAATATGTTACAATATGTCATTTGAAAGATACAATTCTTGCAAAAAAATTGATTGTCTTCAAAGGAACATTTGACCTATAATTTTAGAGTTATAAGGTTCCAATCATCTAGTCAAAGAAAAAAAGGAAAATTGAAAGAACAAACCCATTGACTCGCGGCACACACTTCTATATCTTTTCAGTGTCTGTCCTTATAATTACTAGTTATCCAGGTGCAGTCTCAAAGAAGTAGACATAGTCCTCTTGTTAGTTTTACTTATTAATTTAGCTTTTCTTGTTCTCCACGGGAGCTCTTTAGGGGCCGAATCTCGTCCTTTTGATTATGGTATTGTGGAACACAATAATAATTGGTATCCTGATCATTAATTAAATAAGTAGATTTATTTTAAAAGGTGTCTTATTCAAATTATCCTCAAATTCCATCTAAATCAGAATTGCCAACATTTCCTCTTTCCTCGCACTAAACCTCAGATTTAGAAATGATTAGAGTCAAGTGTTTCACCACTTGTCAACTTGTATGGTTTTGGGCAGCCCTCATATCAGGAGCTAGCTTTTAGGATCAAGTTAGGTACAAGGTCCATTTCTTATAATTAATTCAAACTCATATTTTGTTGTCTTTGCTCTAGATATAACGTATTGGGAATGTTGTATTAGTTAATCATCACTTCACAACCTAATTTTTTAGGTTGAGTTAGACCCAAGGTCCATGTCTATCAAATAATACACAGATTTGGTTCTACATCTTAGTCAAAGTTTGTCCAGTTTTGATGGTCAGGAAGCCCAATATATCTATTGTTTTTGGATGGATGGAGAAGGTTATGATAAGCGGATCTAGCAGTGAATATTATTTTGCTCATCTGTTTCTGAGGATGTGGTTTGTCTTTGTTTTCTTGCTTTCATTAATTGTGTCATTGTGAGTTTTTCGTCTCCGATTTTGGTCAATAGGATTGATGGAAGAACGGAATCATCTGAAAGGCAGAGACTTGTTGACTGTTTTAACAGTCCATTGAATCGAAGGGTTAAATGCGCTTTGATATCTACTAGAGCTGGATCTCTTGGTATCAACCTTTATGCTGCCAACCGTGTAATTATAGTTGATGGCTCTTGGAATCCAACTCATGATCTTCAAGCTATATATCGAGCTTGGAGGTGTGTCTTTCAAATTTGTTAATTATAAAACAACCAGGTACCATTAGAATATGTATTTAACCTGAATGCTTGTATGATTCTAGGTACGGTCAAACAAAACCTGTTTTTGCTTACCGTTTACTGGCACATGGAACAATGGAGGAAAAGATATACAAGCGTCAGGTAAAGGAAGAATCCAAAAATAGCTCATGTCAGAATAGCTTTTATTTCGTGAATTATTCAAGTGGATGATTTAAGCAGGTAACGAAGGAAGGTCTTGCAGCACGGGTGGTTGATAGGCAACAAGTACATAGAACTATATCCAAAGAGGAAATGTTGCATCTTTTTGAATTCGGAGATGACGAAAGCTGTGATATACCTCTAGAATTGAAGCAAGTAAGAGAACATGCTGGTGAAGCAAACACAAATGTAGATGTTGGGAGTGTTCCGAAACAAAAATTAACCCTTCCAAATGGAAACTCTTCTTCTGACAAGCTAATGCAAAGTTTGATTGACAGGCATCATCCACGGTAGGACGTTCTTTTTTGCGTCGTCATTTTCAACAATTATTTCAGAACATAAATTCTGTGTTTTCAATGTGTTTTGGGAATCTTACGCAATGAGTTAGTGTTCTGAGACTTTTTAAATACATGTTTTTATTAAACTATATATAGCTGTATGTGTGTATGTTTTAAAATAAATTTCACTTTATCTGTCACCTTTCTGATTTTTGGTTTGCTTACTTTAGACTTCATAGGAGATAATATCCAGAACCTGCACGGGTGACTGATTTGCCTTAATCAGAAAAGCCCAATTGTTTTTATTTGTCTAGTTCAGTTTAAGTATACTCCATTCTTTCTGTAAGCCAGCAAGTCTGTTGATATATTCTGCATAAAGAAAAAGGAACAGAGTTATTTTTTTCCCTTCTCGAAAAAAAAAAAGAAAACTCTGTTCCTGTTTCTTTATGCGTAGTTCTTTAAATAAAAAACGGACTTATTCGCTTAGAGAAACTGGGTAGCTGGAAGAAGTTCATAGTTTCCTTTTCTTTATCGTTCTTAAAATTAACTTTTTGATATATCAGTGTCGAATGAGACTGGTTGTTTCTGTTATCAAGTCGGGTGTTATTGTCTGATGTTAGCTTTGCACCCGCTGAATCAGGAACTAAAGAAACAACCCATCTGTTGGAGTAAGAGGACGTGGTTGTCATCATTTTTTTCTAAACCTTGTTACTATATCTATTTTTCCAAGTGAAAAAACCATCCAACAACTGATTTCTTGGCTGAGCTGGACTACTTTATTCTTAACTTAGTGTCTGATAGGCCCCAGTGTACCTTATGATTTGTTCTGATATGTAAGTTATCCGGGCTTTAATGCCCCTGCTAACCTATGAAAAGGAAACAAAGATTTCTATGGAGTGCCTAGCCTACTTCTCATATTTTGAGCTCATAATGCTCTAGTAATTTTTGGGCTAATGCCTTTTGTTTTCAGCAATTCTCCATATTTTACTTCTATCATTTCCATACTAAGTATTGCAGTTCTTCCTTCACTACTGATGCTGACAAGTTGACTGTGTATGTATTTCCTCCAGAAAGTATACCACCTTTCAATCCCCGTGTTAGCTCTCTAGAATGACCCAATTTTTGATTTGTGTTTATATGATGTGGTGCTTCTTCTCCTCTTTTCCGTTTTACTTTCTTTAGGTGCTCTTTTTTTTTTAAAAAATGTAGCGGTTGTTAGTTAAAAGCATATCCTGAAATGTCTTCTGGGTTAAAAGAGATCAAGACGTTCCTGCTTGTACATTTGTCTGGATGGTTTTTTGCAGTGAAGCATTCAAGCGTTAGATTTTTTCCTGGGTGTACTGTTGTTGGGGAAATTCATTTTTAGTTGATAAATCATCATTTGCTTCATCAATAGAAGAACACTGTTTTTTTAAGAAGTTAGTCATTTCTTCAGGTGGATTGCGAATTATCATGAACATGAGAGTCTCTTGCAAGAGAATGAGGATGAAAAACTATCAAAAGAAGAGCAGGAAATGGCGTGGGAAGTGTACCGAAGATCTATTGAATGGGAAGAGAGGCGAGTTTCGCCAGATGAACCTGTAGTTGAGCAGCATGTCTCTACCACTGAATCTTTGTCAAAACAAAAGACAGTGGTTTCCCGTGCCACCACTTTGCCGCCAGAGGACAGTAATCTTGTATTTTCAGTAGGGAGTACAAGATGCCGTTTGGTGCCAAGGAAGTGCACAAACCTATCACATTTGCTTACACTTAGAAGTCAAGGCACAAAGCGGGGTTGCAGCACTGTTTGCGGGGAGTGTGCTCAAGAGATCAGTTGGGAGGGGACTTAACAGGTATGGTAGATCAGCAAAGTGATGGCATCCATGTATTTATATTATAGTTCAGTTCTTTTTTTTTGGTTCGTACACTTGTGGCGATTCAATATACTGCGAGGCACTTGGCAACCATTCAGTTCTAGATTTCAGACATGACTTGCGAAACAATATTCTTTTTGGGGTAGGGTAGATGAAATGCTCTCAAGACCGTCTCTTGTAAAAGTGAAACTCTTGTCATCAATTGTATTTTGAAAGACAGAGGAGGCATGTCTCATTTGTCTTAACTAGCCGAACTGCTACATTATATTGCAAAGAAGAATGAAAATCCCCCTTTTTCTGCTTGCACTTGCAGCCCCAAACAAATCTAAATATCTACAGGATGTCACATTTTGGCCAAGATTACTGTTCAGTTATTGTTGGCTTCTCTGTGTTCTCTACAGCAGACAGACTACTTGTGTGTGTATATATATATATATATATATATATATAGCCTTACTATTCACTGCCAGCACATTAAAGGAGGGGCTTTTTTGCCTTTAGCCAATAATTTCCCCCCCTTTTTTTTTCAAAAACTAAACCTATCTTTTTTACAATTTTAATTTTGGTTCTCCATTTGTACGCACTCCCTCCCAGTGTCTTTCACTTTTGTTTGCAGTCACGATCTGCAAGGAATTGCAATTTTGTGTTTTTGTTTGATGATTTTAGGTTATATTTTTATTTTGAATTCGTTGTGTTGGGTTTGAATTTACTATCAAGAAGGAAAGTAAATTGTTCGTTTTGAAGTTCCGATAGGTCGGAGTAATTGAAATTCTTGTTGATGTTAGTAGTTGCTACCAACTTGGATGTTCTTGGAACTTCTAGTTTCTAGGTTTTCTTAACATAACTGTGGACGACAAATTTTGCAATTTTCTTCCAATTATAAATGATGGACTGTCTCTAAAGTCAGTCAGTGTTCTAGAATGCGTTTGCTTGCATAATGCGGTGATGCAAAGCAGTGTAAGCCCCTAGCTGTGTGGCTGATGCGGACTAATCTCACAGAAGCGAGCGCCTCAGAAGGTTA
This sequence comes from Capsicum annuum, assembly GCF_002878395.1. Lineage (NCBI taxonomy): Eukaryota > Viridiplantae > Streptophyta > Magnoliopsida > Solanales > Solanaceae > Capsicum > Capsicum annuum. The sequence continues at coordinate 148,350,898 of NC_061122.1, read as the reverse complement.
TGGGAGATGCAACCTGATCCAAAATGTAAGCTGATACGAGCGCATCATACTGATTTTATTGTTAGGGTCAATTTTAAATTAAAAAAAAAATTGCTTGGTTGATTTTTTGTTTAGGGTCAATTTTAAAATTAAAAAAAAAAAGTCAATTGTTGCGACTTTCTTGTTCTTCTACTTCTTGATGAAGTAGATGAATTTTGGAAGAGTAAGAATTTAGAAGAACGCGAATAAGATGTTGAAACATTATTAACTTGATTTTTCTTCTATTAGATGTTGAACTATTTTGCTATTGTGGCCTGTGTTGTTTTGCTGTTCTGTTTTGCGATCGGTATTTTTCTGATCAAATATATGATTTTGGTGTTTAATTTAAACTTCTGCTTATATATATTGTCTTTATTGTTGATTATATAATTATTGTGGTCTTTTTTCAGTTTGACAAACTGTATTTAGTTTTTTTTTTCTTTTAAATTGTGCTTCATTTCAATGATGCACTCGTATTACTTCATGCTTCACATAATATGTGATGCGAAGCCTTAGATGCTTTTTTCAGCTTCACTGAACACTGATCACAGCAAAAGGAACTGTCTGTTGAATTTAGAGTAATAGCCATAGAAGATGCTATTATGAGTGTTTTGAGGGACGTTGGGCGGTAACAAATCTGGCAATGAAAGGATCTGGAGATGGGGATTTAGGCATATAAGTGAATGCACATGAAGAAATTGACAAATAGGGGAGTTAATGAAGCTCTAATAGATAATACTGTAGCTGAAACGGAGCAACTGCAGAGAAAAGTGTTTTGGGCTGATATGGGGAAGAGGAAAATGAAATTTGAGATATTGGGGTTGAAATGACTATAAAGGTCACCATTTTTAATGGCAGGCAAAGAATAGTTGAGACTTTTAGGGAAATTAAAATATGGGGAAAATGCTAATTTACTACATTGATATAGTAGTTTAAATAAAGATGGTTAACAAAATAGTCAAATATATGGCGGCTATTTATAAAAGTTTCCTTACTTTTAAATTAAATTACAAAATATATCGAATTCATGTGTATTTTAGGTTGGGCGTGTATTCCAAATACACAAACTTACGTGTGGCGAGATGGTGTATCTAGGACGGCGTATTCGAGATTATGTATCTAAGGCTGAGATATAAAGATACACATTAATTGGATAAAATACATGGTTAGAGACCTACCATCATCGTTAGCGACATTTCATGGATTTCACCTAGAAATTCATGAATTCAAAATTTTATGAATCTGGTCGGAAAATTCATTGATTTGGCTGGATTTTCATCGATCTCATCAAAAATTTCATGGATATAGCCGAAATTTCATGGATTTGGCCATAATTTCATGAATACATACAATTTTTGTTTGTGTACCTCTAGATACACACGACTTTTTGTTGGTGTGGAGTTGATATGTCTTGTAATTATTGACAAAACTTTTGATATGTTTTGTAATTATAGACCAAGGCAAATATATATATATATATGCACGTCTGTTACATGTTTATCCAAAATACTTGATAATTAATTTTGTAAATGATAAATTTTAGTGATATACATATGTAAGTAATTAATTAGTGGTCAGAATTATAATTATATCTAAAATAAAAGGTACTGACGAGGGATAAAGAAAGTGAAAGAAAAGACACATAATATTAAAGATTTCTAGTTCTAAACGAAGAAAAGGTTCTTACGAAATTTTACCTTTTCCATTAAAAAGAGATGAGCTTTATTTTCATTTATAAAATGAAGTCGAGTTCAAATTAACGACTACCTAGACATTCTACTCCTTCCTCCTCCCCCTCTAAAAAATAATTTGTTCTTAAAATGAAGAAGAATCGCGATAAGAGAAAACACCGATGTATGATATAATCCTATATTAGGTTTAAAAATTCTCACTTTTTCACTACTCAAAAAGAAAAATTTCTCCCCCAAAAGAAAAAAGTTGTGACAAGAAATAACTTTTACATAACAGAGATTACAATAAAATAATACGATAGTCAAGATATTAAAATTATACAATTAAAATCTAACCTTTATATAAAAAATATTTAAAGTTCGATCGAACATTCATATACTCTTTGTTAAATGGTCTCTTCAAGTCTACTATTTAATTAAATAGATTACAAGTTCTTTTTTCCAGTGAAATGACTCACTTTAGAATATTTTAATTTATTTGTGATTTAAAATTTAATTACAAGTTTTAAAAGTTGCAGATTAGTCCACAAATCACCAACTGTCAAGATATTTTTTAAGAAAAACCCTCCTACCAAAATCTTTTAAAAATTACAAATTAATGAAAAACCTGATTCGCATACAAACCGACTATCGATGATATAGACAGATTGATTATCGATCCGATCGATATATGGACAAATTGATTATCAATCCGACAGACATAGACAGATCGATTAGCGATCCAACCGATATATGAACAAATCGATTATCGATGTGATCGATATTAGATAGATCGAATACCGATCTGATTGATGTTATACATTGGTGTTTTATGTCCTTCAATAATAGATCGATTGTAGTAATTAGTCTGATTGATTAACCATCAATTTTTTTTTATCTAACACACTAATTATCAGTCTTCTTTGATCGATCGATCGATTACACACACACATATAGATAGATGGATACACACACACAAAAGAAAAAAACACACAAACTGTTTTCTTTTGAAAAAAAATAATACTAAAATTAAAGGAGTAGAAAATTAATAGTTTGGGAGGAGAGAGAATGTTTAAAAAACGAAAAAGGTAAGAATATACTCCTAAACTTTAATAAATGGTATAGATATACCCTCCGTCATACTTTAGGTATAAATATACCCTTGTCGTTAATAAAAATTACGTATATACTCTTGAACTTTGATAAATGGTACAAATATACCCTCCGTCATATTTTAGATACAAATATACTCTTGCTGTTAATGGAAAGGTACATATATACCTTTCTCACTAGCAGTAGGACACGTGTCACAATCTTGTTTATTTGCCCTTTTTAAATTTAATTTATCCCTATCCTACCTAAAAATAATTCTTATTTAACCCACAAATCGATTCAAATAATAACCCAAATCTGACCTGGTCTAATAGAACCTTCAAGACGCATCTCTATTCACGCATATTCATTCTCTCTTTCTCTTTCTATTCGATCGGATCGGGCTTGGGTTAATATTTGGATCGGGTTATAGGTAAAATTAGAATTATTTTGGGTGGAGTTGGGATAAATTAAATTAAAAAAGGCCAAATGAACAGAATTGTGACACGTGTACTGTCATTAGTAAGAAGTGTATATATGTACCTTTTCATTAATGAAAAGCGTATATTTGTATCTAAAGTATGACAAATGGTATATCTGTACCATTTATCAAAGTTTAGGGGTATATTTGTACTTAAAGAATGATAGAGGATTTATTTGTACCATTTATCAATGCTTAGAGGTATATATGTATCTTTTCATTAACGACAATGGTATATTTGTATCTAAAGTATGACAGAGGATATATTTGTACCATTTATCAAAGTTCCGGCATATATTCATACCTTTAAAATTCAAAACTTCAAAAAGGAGAAAGTTGAAACAATGAGTTTTTAGTAAGAATGAAGAAGAAAAAAAGTTAGAGAGAGGAAAAAAAGTAATTTGAAATTGAAAGAATGAGTTAGTTTATGGTTTAAGTATATTAGTAAACAGCTCCCATAGTTTTTAATATGTTATTATAGCATAATTCTTCATTAAAGTTATTTTTTAAAAATTTTTATTTTAAAATGAGAAAATGAAAGTAAGTCATTTTGCTAATAGAAAACTTAAAAGTCCTGCTAGCCAGATTTTCTCATATACCACCTATATTAAACAGAAAACAATATATAGTAACATATATAAATTACAACAAAATAATATATTTATTAAGATATCAATAAGATTAATGAAAAATAACATAAACATACACCTTAACTTACTATATTTACACAAATTTTCACCTTACAAAGTAATTATAGGAATTCCAACTAATTATGAATCTTTATTCGGAAGCTAATTATGTATCTCAACAGACCCAATATTGAAAAAAAAATGTATCATGAGCTAATTATGTATCTTTGCAGAAGAAAAAAAATATATTCATTGGATGTATTATGTATCTTGATGGATCCAAAATTTTAAAAAAAATATCAGAAGCTAATTAAGTTATCTTTACGAAGAAAAATATATTTTCATTGGATGTATCAGAAATCATTATGTATTTTGACAGAGTCAAAATTAAATTTTCAATAATTAAGCTCCAAACTGTTGGAATTTATGTTGTTTGCCCTAAGATTAAACCTAATCTTTATACGAAATTTTGCAAAGCTCGTTCGAACTTAGTCTATCAATTGTATTGAATAGAACAGAGTATCAAACATGCATCAAACACTAATACCATTCAATACATAATATAATACTAAACATGTGATATAGTTGTATACCATCAAAACTATAAAAATATCTCAGCCACCAAAATTCTGCGTCACGACCCGAGCTAAGGCCTTGGCCGCGACGGGTATCCCTAACCATAAAGGCTCGAGAGACCCCTTAGCATGTAATCATAAGCATAATCCATACATAAATCAAAGTGCGGAAGATATAATGAAATACAATGGAAACCTATAATACAACTATGTCAACAAAATATGATAATTCAATACTTCAAATACTATTTACGAAGCCTCTACCGAATACTAGCTATCTAGGTCGAGACAAGGTCCTCGGCTGGACTATAAACTGATTTAGATAAACATATGAATAACGTGCCTTCCGAAAAATGGATGGCTCACCAACTCTATCATTATTCAATATGAACAACTGATATGATAGACCACGAGACTGAACCTCAGAATCTGAAATATAGGGGGTCAATACTCGAAAGTACTGATACGCAGAGCAATCCAAAAATAACATATATTTTTATGCAATATAAGTGAGAGCATTTCATAAAGCAATTTAGCATAAGGTAAAGGAAAAAAAACACAGGCATAATTTGATGATCTTCAAAACATATTCTTGTAATCATGACTCAAATCTTTGAATAACTTTTGAGCTAGATGGGTCACCCTACATATATAGTAATCCACGGTCTATATGGATTCCTCCCATAGCTCGGCAGCCAGGCCCCCAATTCAAGTTTACCGTAAGACTTGGGGAAAAATCATACATACTACGATACAGGACCGTCGCCGGCGTAAAATACCCTTTTTAGGACATGATAAACCTATATCGGGAAAACAATGTTTTGGGGTACGAGTCATTTGAACACAAGCCTTCTTCAGGTAACTAACTAGCTCTCTTTAAGCCCAATTTTAAGTCCTTTAAAACTATGCTTCATGCTTTTAAAACATTATTTGCTTTAATAATTAAGGGCATTTAATAATAGGTATCATCATACCTAGACTTGCAAGCCATATTATATCATATCACATTCTTAGCCCTTTTATTCAAAAACGTATAAATGACCACCCAAAAGATTTAAATATCACAAGAGAGTTCTCATTTTAAAAGCACATGAAAACTTATGTAACATACTCACCTTTCAAGACTTAAACATACGGTGGTTAATTCAATAATTTAATTCATGCGTTATTTCCATTAGGACACGAGAGCCTTTAGAACAAGAATAGCTTCCTTAAAAACATATGAAATAACAAAGTATAATTGATCAAGAGACATTTAAGACCCGAGAAAACATCATCCTTCATAAAGCAGCCCCAACACTTAGTTATACATAAATCTTACAATCAAACAGGGGCTTAAAATTCATGCTCTCAAACCCAATCACAATTCATAATATGCAAAGACAATAAATTTCATCACGGGGAAGGGAATTTCGCAAGTTATATTCATAAATCACTTATCGAACTCTAATCATATATGCACAAGATTGTAAAAAAGGCTTATGGAAAACCCCTATGACAATTACGTACTTTCATCGAATTGGATTCATGATGCATACTCTTAAAATAATTTCTCAAAACTCATTACATATACATACATATATAACTTTAAAGCTTGTTAAAACCAAAAAACCTATGCCTATGAGATTCAGGATAGCCCCACATACCGTAGATTGACAATGACGTTGAGAAACAATGACTCTTGAGGCTTAATCTCTCAACCCTATGTTGTTTTTCTTCTCTTGTGATTAAGGAAGATGAAATAGGGATTTGAGAGTGCTAACACGTATTTAGGGACTTTAATTTCGTGTAAATATGTTTAGGGACGGTTATGGAACATAAAATAACTTTGTTTCCCTTGAAATAACTCAAAAATGGAGCTCCTATACTGCAAAACATTGGCCATGCCTATGGCCTAGCCATCAAGTGGCCAGTGCCTAGCCCATGGCATACCATAACATGGGCGGCGCCTTTCCCATTGTCTAGCACCAGGTGGGCAACGCCTAGCCATTCCAGTGGCAATAGGCGATGGCAATGTGATGCCTAGCCTTCGCCTAGGCTCTACTTTGCGACGCCTACTTAGTTTTGAGGTCCTAAAACACCCCCAACACCTCCCACAATGTCAACACATGATATACCATCACTACGGGGGTCCTAAAGGTCTTTTTTGATGCATTAAAAGAGTGTTACAACTATGGTGTGTTACATTATCTCCCTCTTGGGATCATTCATCCCCGAATGATGGGTAGGATCTTGTTGAAGCTCTAAAAGTACGAAGTAAGGAACATAACCTCATACTGAACATTTTTTTTCCTCAACGAAACATGCAAAGGAATCAAAAGAGTTTTATGATAACCCCCTAGTGAATCGTATAAGCACAAAACGTGAGATGATAAGGATTGACATAAAGATGACCTTGCACATGATTTCTAGGAATCGTGATCATCACAACATAAGGCATGAGTTTATTTGGTGATCATAGGACTGATTTACATCGGTACTAATCATGAAATAAGGTTTCGCGGAAGATAGAAATAGAGGTACTCTCCATCTCATATGATATAGCGAATAGCCTTCAGGGTTAACAACACTCCTCAACTATCCATTGTACCGCGAACCACCCACTTCATCATTTTCAACTTACAACTCTCCCATCACATATCTAACCACAAGAGTTTGAGTCCCACTGCTTAGTGCTTTTATGTTGAAGCCTAACTCAGAGTAACAAGGTGTTAACTTAAGCTACGGGTCCCTATACTCTACATCCCATTAAGAAAATTACTTTACCTTATAACTACCATCGAACACACTCGAGTTTTAAATCAAGGATCACCAACCACATAACACATTGGTTTGCATTTTCATCAATCACAACATTCAAGCCTATCATTACTACACCCACTTCATAGATCTCCCCACCAAGACCGGCAAGTTCAATCACTATCACTAGGATTTTTCCCCATATCTCCTTCCTAACTATTTCACACAACAAAAGTTCATCTCCTTCTTTCCCCCTTTCACCTATAACCTTAGCATGAGAATTACATTAAAATTTTTATGTTTAAGATCATCTACTCCCCTACCTAAGTCATTACTATGCTTTCACAACCACCATCATACTAACATATGGAGGGCCATTGAGGGACCGAGCATACACATTATGAAAGGGAGTAACACTATTTGATTATAACTTATATTTATTGCTCTACTCAAGGGGTAACAAGAGGTGAAGATACGATCAATCACGAAGTGATTCATATGTCAAGTGTCTGGATCATAAGTAGAGAGTCTTTCTGGCATGAACACAACATAGCATGAATTATTAGGACAAACCACAGTGATAAACATGAGCTCTTACATCATAAGTCATATAACATAAGGTCGGAATTCATGAAGTCAACGATTGAGACAAGGATTGATACTTGAAGATATAGCTTCTCATTTCAGAGCTGAGATAGTCATGGGTTTGCACAACATTATCATTTTGGATAATCCCGACATAAAATGAATCAGTAACATATAAAAACATAGTTCCTTAGAACTAAGCATGATTTAGGACATGGATTTATGGATCAGATCCAGGACATAAGTGCATAGAGAACTCGAACCATAGGCATAGGCATGACTTGAATACATAAGACATTAGCAGAATGACCTATTAAATTGAATTAAGAGGAAATTTCTTGAATTGGAATAGATTTATCATGACTCTCCCTTAAAACTTTCCACCATGAGAAAATTCAAGAACTACCTTAGTTCGTTATCTCCCATTTAGATCAAAGTCACAATCCTAGACTTGCGGACATATCCCCTTATCAAATCTATAAAACCCTCAACGCAATGGGGTGTCAGTATACACATGAACACAAACTCCCCTAAAAAAATTAATAGAACACACTAATTTCTTTCTAGGAGATCCCCCTTCAGGGACACTAATCATAATTTCCTCCAACCCTCAAAGTCATAGACTTATGACTAACATTATCATGGGCATGGACATCCATAATTCTAAAGACTTAACACTCCATCTTCAACCCTTTAGAATACTAGCATTACATCTCTAATCACATAACTCACAACTTAACAAAATTTGTAAAACTGTACCAAAGACGTATATTGCCAACTTATATTTCCTCAATTCAACTTTAAAAAACACTATACAACAACTCCCAGACTTCTCCATACTACAAAATTCAAGAACATAAACTAGGTACACAAGACACTTATACATATAAAACCTTGTCTAACAACATTCTGCCTGGGGGGTTCAACTTTTTCTCATATACCTAAGCCCTTATCCACTTAATGATTTAACCACAATTCACCGTTTTAACACTAGTCCTCATGTACATAATTATCACAATTATCCTTTTTTTCACAAGTTTCCAACCTAGGTTATTGCACACATCAAATCAAGCCTACTACTTACTCCCACAAAACATGCATCACTAACCTTATATGAATCACTTATGTCTAACAATCCATATCTAAAGTTCAAGCCTATTGTCTAACAACGCCTATTATATGAAGCATGTCGTATACTATACTAATCAATTGAATAGAAATCTCAACCTAAGTTTCTTATTTCATTTAACTATGGCCCATAAGTTCATCCTCTCCATGACATTACGACTACATCTCAAAATCTACTACATACCTTCTTACATGTAGTACTAGTTTACAACTCTTAGATAAAATAAAATCAAGGGGATTGGGGGGGGGGGGTAAAATCACATAACAAGGATATTCGATCTTAATCTTATAATATAACCCATTACGATCTTATCAACTTATTCTACTTTCTCACGTCATATTTTACTTACCCATACATACATTTAAGCTACTTTCAAAATTCCTTAAACAGCACTAAGTTTTTTCCAAGTTAATCTATACTTATAACTTATTGGCTAACCTACCCTTTCTATTTACTATCTGCAAATGTTTTCTACAATCACCATAGCTATCTACTTTGGGCTCCTTCCCTATTTAAATAAATAATAATCATAGCTAATCACTCCCTCCACGGGCTACCAAATGGTCTACTAACCTTTCTACAATATTATCCAATCACCATGAAAGGGTACACCACCCTTTACTTAAAGGTCACACAACTACATCTACCTTCTTCACTGAAGAGTTACCCTCATTCTGACTTCTAAGCTTGTGACTCTACATCACTAACTTCTGGACCATCTTACAGCTCATAAATTATGACACTTTATCACATACTACTACTCAAGTGGAAATGATAATCTAATATTCTGCCACACATGATTAACCTTAAGCATGACATCTGCAATAAGGGTTTTAGAAAAGAGACTGAATACACTCCATACCTCAAGCTCAAATACACAATTGATGTAGATAGGGGTATCAGCTTAAATCAACACACTTTAAAGAAATTATGGAATCCTCTCAAGTCCTTGTGCAATTTCATAACTTCATGGATAACTCAATCAGAAAGAACCATAGTGTTGGGGATTTAAACTCTTAGACATGTATCGCCTTGACAATAAGGCCTGACCTATAAAATTAAAGTAAGAAAGAAATTTAGATAACTTTTATATGGATGATGCTATAGCACGAACTAGAGTATGAAAGAATGGGAAATAACTCTAAAATCCTCGGTAGCCTCCTGATTATAAGTGTGGTGCATAGTACACCCAAAAGTAAGACTCTACTAGACACGACTTCATAGGTACCCTGGGACCATGAACCATGCTCTAATACCAAGTTTGTCACGACTCGAGCTGAGGCCTTAGCTGCGACGGGCATTCCAAATCATGAAGGCTCGAGAGGTCCCTTAACATTATAATGCCCCAATTTTCTGAATCGGAATGCTACATGGTGCTCATGACCCCGAGGGACCACAAGCTAACCCATGACTGATATTTGTACCTTTACACTGTATATATAACATAATAATATGGTAAACATAAACATGTAGGCCAAAAGGTTCAACTAAATAAAGATCTGTCAAGACACAATATCCATATGGGTGAAAGATACCCAAAACAACTGAAAACTGAATCAAATCTGAACTAAATCTGAAAGCCTCTAAGTACTGTCTGAATAAGAAGTTGAAAGAACACGTCTCCAACTAACTCCGTCTAGCAAAATTAAGCTGAAATAATAAATAAAATAAAATAATATCGCCCAAGAATGGATGAGGACTCACTGCAACTCTGAGGCTGGATGCTACTGCTGATCTAGAACTCGTGTCTCTAAACCTATGGTGTAACATAAAAGAAAGAACCATAGCGCAAATACGTCAGTACAACTGGAGTACTGAGTATACGAGTGAGGTAGGCTAATGCAAGAGGGTTTACATGCATAAACAATGCTAACTGGATGAATGATATGAACATGAGAGTGTAAACATACATACATAGTAACTAAGATTGTGAGTAAGTGATAGCTAGATCTGTACACTAATACATGGTTTACTGATAACTGACATGGCTAAAATATAGTTCTGATAACATGGGCGACAGTATATGATAGTCTTAAATTTGATGGAACTATCTGAGTTCCACACTATAATTGAATTTGACTGTATCTGACAGTCCTGGTATACTAATATCTGAAGAACTATCTGAGATCTTTTATTAAGACTGAGTCTGAAACTGTAGGAGGTAGTTGTTTAACCGATATGCCCCATATGTGCCATTATGGCTAAGATGGGGTCTAATCTCTGCCCTGACCGGAAAGGTGTCAATACCGCACCACTGTTAAATAAAACATATGAGAAACCCTCATATAATAGGTAACTCTAGTGAGAACGGTGGAAACCCTCATGTAACAGGTTAAGCCACCTCATCTACCCTTATATAATAGGCTGCGATGTCTCAACCTATGCTAGCTACATAGTTCTGGAATGAAAGAATGACAGCTAAGAATCACACCCTCATATACAGGTGAGTTCCCATCCTTGGTTCACTCGGTGCTAACTCCTACTCCCATCTGAAGAGACTGAACATGATTTAACTGACTGTACATAAGTGGAACTTACTGAATTCCGTTGACTGATGGAGTAGTACTATTATCTAAGAGTTAACTGAGATCATGAGATTTCTGAGGTTTCCTGAGTCACATGACTGACTGATTTCTATAGATTATAGCTTGACTGAGATTATCATGACAACATGACATGGCTCTAGGCACACAACTATGTTTTTTGGGTACGAATAGTCCCAGGACTCGATAGAAGGAAATTGACACACATGACATAACTTGATCATAAGATTTGAGTCCACAATTCATAATATAATAAGTAGGGGATATCATATTTAGTATAGTTATTCAACATCTTAAACATTGTAGGGAATGCATGGATATATTTCGTGTACATATTGTATTTCTCCATTATCTTGCATGATTCATACCACCATAATAGCAATACATGAAAAGCATGGAATTCATATTGAAGTATATAGCTAACATCAACTTGTCATTTAGACATCACAGAACCATACAAACATGAATTTCTAGCATCCTAAGCATTTTATCAAACACCTTGCATGCATTCTTTAAGGCATAGGTGGGTTTCATACTTGCACCATATTAAACCACCTAAAGTTCATGGTTTTTAATTAACAAACATATATATTCCACGAGAACACCTTTAGACATCACATTGAAACTTAAACAACAATCATCAACATGTACATACTCATATCACCACAAAAAGTTTACAAAATAATATTTGAAACATGGTTCTTGAGCTCTATGAACGGATTGGATCCATAGATGAACACTACGTATACTTTAAAGCTTGATCTTGAAAGAGATCTAATGTTTCTGAAGGTTCCTATAGAAATCATTAGGCTTGCCCTTGATTTTTCTTGACTAGGGTTTAACCCCTTTGGGAAAGAATGTTCTTGTTCCTGAGGGGATGATCTTGAGAGGAAACCCTAATCTTGTGGTTGAAAGTATATGAAAGAGCTTTTTCTGATGTTTTAACTAAAGAAAATGGAAGATAATACATTTCTTGAGGGTTATAAGTCGTGGGAAGTAAAGGGAAAAAACCAAAATACCCTTGTGAAATAAATTCCCAGTTGCTGAAAATAATTGCTGACGACATTTATGACAAGGCTTCAAAATATGGTAAGCTGTCAAAAATATCGTCACACAGATACTGGAATTGATGGTTTCTACCTAAGTCTGATGACCTTCATGGTAGGGCATCACAAATATGGTAAGCTACCACAAATGTCGTCACTTAGGAGCTGGTTTCTGCCTAAGGCTGACGACCATCGTGGTAGGGCATCACAAATGTGGTAAGCTACCACGAATATCGTCACACAGGAGCTGGATTCTGCCTAAGGCTAATGACCTTTGTGGTAGGGTGTCACAAATGTGGTAAGATACCATGAATGTCGTCACACAGGAGCTGGATTCTACTTAAAGATGACGACCTTCGTGGTAGGGCATCACAAATATGGTAACCTACCACGAATGTCATCACACAGTTTCCAGCCTAACATACTAGAGTAAAATAGGAATAACTCTTTTTTCCAAGATTAGATTTAGGCAAAATTGGTATTGTTGGAAAGATAATTCAATTATATATCTATTGATAGGTCATGAGCTCAAAAATTCCAAGTATAATGAGAGATATGCTCGTTTAAAGTTGACTATACCAATATCCTTCTCAAGAATTCAATTGGTAAGGAATGTTTTGATTCGTCTGATAACTGGGAGTTATTTGAAGCCTTAATATACATCTAACCTACTCATAAAACTATAAAATAACGATGATGTACTATGAATGAGCTTGTTACATGGCTCTAATATTGGTTTGGATTTTTTGGGGTATTACAATATCTCCCTCTTGGAAACATTCGTTCTCGAATGATGACTGCTTGAGAGGGGAGGAAAGATAAATGAAGCATACACAAATCATGCTCAACTGGCACATGATTTAGGACTGAATTGAATTCTAAACTGAATATAGTCCAACTGAACATGCATATCTGATGCATGACTGATAAGCTGAACTCATGAATGCATGATAAGCTATGCACTAATACTTGATACCAATTTTATATTGGAATTTTGAACATATAACTAAATAAGCTTAAGGAAAATTATTACCTCGAGCTAAGTCTGAATTAGAGGAGAAAAGATGAGGGTACTTGGTTCGCATGTCTGCTTCTGCTTCCCAAGTAGCTCCCTCTATGGACTGATTCCGACAAAGAACCTTGACTAGAAGGACTTCTTTGTTCCTCAGCCTACGAGTATGATAGTCAAGGATTTCGACTGGAATCTCTTCATAAGAGAGAATATTCTGAATGTCAATGGTCTGAATAGGGACTCCAGCTACTGGGTCACCTATGCACTTCTTGAGCAAAGAGACATGGAAGACTGGATGGAATGAGGCTATATCTGAAGGCAATTCGAGCTTATAGGCTACCTTGCTGAAGAGACTGAGAATCCTAAAGGGACCGACATATTGGGGAATGAGCTTTCCCTTCTTGCTGAATCTCTTCACTCCCTTCATGGGAGAGATCTTGAGATAGACATATTCATCGACCTCAAATTCGAGATCCTTTCTACGAACATCCGTATAAGACTTCTGTTGGCTCTAAGCAGCCCGAAGTCTTTCTCTAATCAACTGAACTTTCTTTAAGGCATCGAATACTAAGTTAGGCCCTATGACTGCGGTCTTACTAACTTCGAATCAACCGATCGGAGACGTACATCTCCTACCATAGAGAGCTTTGAATGGAGCTATCTGAAACTGGAGTGATAGCTGTTATTGTATGCGAACTCAATCAAAGGCAAGTGGTCATCCTAATTCCATTAAAATCAATTGCACATACCCTTAGCATATCTTCTAGAGTCTGAATGGTCCTTTATTCTTGACCATTTGTCTGAGGATAAAATGTTGTACTGAGATGAACTTAGGTACCAAGACCCTTTTGAAATACTTTCCAAAAGTGAGAGGTGAACTAGGTACCTCTGTCTGAGATGATAGATAGTGGAACACCATGTCATCTGACCAACTCTCTGATATAGAGTTTGGCATAATCCTCGGCTGAGTAAGAGGTACGAACTGGAAGGAAATGAGCTGACTTGGTCATTCTGTCTACAATGACCCAAACTGAATCATTCTGATGACGTGTTCTAGGAAAACCCATCACGAAGTCCATGTTCACTTCTTCCCACTTCCAAGTAGGAATAGTGAACTCCTGCATAGAACCACTAGGTTTCTGATGCTCTATCTTAACCTGCTCACATGTAGAGCACTTAGCCATAAACTCTGCAACGTCCCTCTTCATCCCACTCCACCAATAGATCTCCTGCAAGTCGCGGTAAATCTTAGTGGCCCCTGGATGAATAGAGTATCGCGCACCATGCGCTTATGTAAGAATTCGCTGCCTCAAGTCATCTACACCGGGAACACACAGATGACCCTGAAAATGAAGAACACCATCTCCCCCTTGGGTGAAAACCTCTACTTCCTGACTCTGAACTGACTCTTTTATCTTGACAAGGCTAGGATCCCTTTCTTGCTTCTCTTTCACCTTAGAAACTAAAGATGACTCTGAACTACTCTGAAACATACACCACCCTCTAAAGAGTCGACTAAGAGAATGCCTAGTCTGGCAAGCTGATGAATCTCCTGAGCTAATTTATTTTTACTATCCTCAACATGGGAGACACTGCCTATGGATAGTCTACTGAGTGTGTCGGCCACTACATTGGCCCTTCTTGGATGATAAAGGACACTCATGTCATAATCCTTTAAGAGCTCTAACCACCTTCTCTAATGAAGATTGAGTTCATTCTGGGAGAAGACATACTGAAGGCTCTTATGATCTGTGAAGATGTCTACATGAACACCGTATAGATAATGCCTCTATATCTTTAAGGCAAAGACAACTGCTGCTAACTCAAGGTCATAAGTAGGATAATTCTTCTCATGGGGCTTTAACTATCTAGAGGCATAGGCTATGACTATACCATGCTGCATGAGGACACAACCTAAACCTACTCTCGATGCATCACAATATACTATGAATCCATCAAAACCGTCGGGAAGTGCTAAAACTGGAGCTGAGGTGAGTCGAGTCTTCAACTCCTGAAAACTCTTCTCTCAAGGTTCTGACCACTAAAACTTGACCCTCTTCTGAGTCAAATCTAGACATAGGAGATGCAATAGAAGAAAATCCCTCGACAAACCATTGATAATAGCCAGCCAAACCCAACAAAACTCCTGTTATCTAATGGAGAGACAGGGCAAGGCCAGTTTCTTACCGCTTTGTTTTTTTGAGGATCTACTCTAATGCCATCATCGAAAATAATGTGGCCAAGGAATGCTACTGATCTTACCCAAAATTTTCACTTACTGAACTTGGCGAACAACTGGTGATCCCTGAGAGTCTGAAGAACAATTATGAGATGGTCTAAATGACCACGCTCTGTGCGAGAATAGACCAGAATATCATCTATGAAGACTATGACAAATATGTCCAAGTACTTCTTAAACACCCGATTCATCAAGTCCATGAAAGCTGCAGGGGCATTGGTAAGACCAAAGGACATGACTAGAAATTCAAAGTGACCATACCGAGTATGAAACGCTATCTTCGAAATGTCACATTCTCTAAATCTGAGCTAATGATAGCCTGATCAGAGGTTTATCTTAGAGAAATAAATGGCACCCTGAAGTTGGTCAAATAAGTCGTCTATCCTAGGCAGCGGATACCTATTCTTGACCGTGACTTTGTTGAGCTGACGGTAATCAATACACATTCTGAGAGAACTATCTTTCTTGCGAACGAATAAGACTGGCGCACCCCATGGGGATACACTGGGCCTGAAGAATCCTTTATCTAAGAGATTCTTCAACTGATCTTTCAGTTCCTCGAGTTCTGCTGGTGCCATTTTGTATGGCAAAATAGAAATAGGCTGAGGATTTGGGAGAAGTTCTATGCCGAAGTCTATTTTTCTTTTAGGAGAAATGCCTGGAAGAACTTCGGGAAAGACATCTGAATATTCATTAACCACTGGGACTGATTTAAGACTAGAAGATTCAAAACTGGAATCCTTAACATGCTCGAGATGATACACACACCCCTTAGAAATTATTTCCCTTGCCCAAAGGAAGGAAACAAGCTGACCCCTGAAATACGAAATGCTACCCTTCCACTCTAGGACGGGCTCATTTGGGAACTGAAACTGAACTATCTTATTTCTATAGTCGACTATGGCATAGCAGGAATGAAGCCAATCTATGCCGAGAATGACATCAAAATCAATCATCTCTAACTCGACTAAATATACTGATGTGGATTTATGAAATATCATAATCAGGCAGTTCCTGTATACCCGCCGAGCTATAATAGTTTTACCCACTGGGGTAGAGACTGAAAAGGGGCTCTGCTAAAATTTCAAGACTGATTCCAAAATTGCCTGCTATATATGGAGTGACGAAAGACAAGGATGCACCTGGGTCTAGCAAAGCATAAACATGAACATGAAAAATCTGTAACATACCAGTAATGACATCAGGAGACTTTTTCTGGTCCTGTCGAGTCTGAAGATCATAGAGTCTATTTGGACGTTGCCCACTAGTAGCATTAGAAGTGGCACCCTGCTAGTTCGAGCGACCGGACTGAGCTGTGGAATGATTTTGTTAACCCTGAGGACCTATCTTAGGACAGTCCCTAACTCTTTGGTCTAGCTTACCACAACTAAAAAAAATGCCTTGACCCGTTCGACACACACCCTCATGGTGCTTACCGCAGGTCTGACACTGAGGATAAATGCGGGCACTGCTAACATTGCTCTGAGATTTAGAGGCCGGTGCTCTGTCTTTGTTGCCGTCCCTGAACTTTGGCAATGGGGCACCAGCAAAGAATGGGGCTGGAACTGCAGACTTAGGATGAAACTGTGAACAATTTCCTCCCTCTGATATGGGCTGAGAAAAATTAAAACTGCCTGATTTTGCTCTCTTGTTCTGCCTCTCTCTAGTCCTAACCTTCTGCTCTTCTATCTGCTGAGCATGGGTCATGAGTCTAGCTAAGGTCATATCACTGTTCAACATCACAGATCTACACTCATTCACCATGCTATCGTTTACCCCTTACACGAACTTACTCATTTTAGCCCTGTTGTCTGCAACCACATAAGGGGCATATCTGGTTAGCTGAGTAAATCTAAGAGAATATTCTCTAACTATCATATTTCCTTGCCTTAGATTGATGAACTCAAGAACTTTGACCTCTCTCAGCTCTTGGGGAAAGAATCTGTCTAAGAAAGCTGTGACGAATTCTTCCCACTCAACAGGACCTGCATTCTCTAACCTTTCTGCTAACCACTGCTTGTACCAAGTGTGAGAGACATCCTACAATTGGTATGTGGCTAACTCAGCACTCTGAGAAGAAGTGACTCCCATGATATCCATGACCTTCTGGACTCGGTCAACAAATTCCTGAGGATCCTCGTCTAGATTTAACCCAAAGAAGGACAGAGGATTCATTCAGGTGAAGTACCGAATCCTAGATGCTGCTGAATTGACCACTAGGTTGGCCAGAACGACCGCTGGTCATTCATTCTAGGCAGCTACAGACTCAGCAAAAGTGGTAAATGTGGTCCTGAACTCCGCATGAGAAACATGTTCGCCCAAAGGATCTTCAGGCTGAGGAGCTGGCTGATTTCTTTTCTTTAGAGGCATGTTTCTGAAATAAGAGAAGAGCGGATTAGACTGAGAGACAGACTTGAAATTTTGCTTACTAGCATGACTTGAATACTGAAAAAAGGGAACTGTTCCTAAAACATCTCATAGCCTCCTGTACATAAATGTGGTGTGCAACACACCCATGTACACGACTCTTCTAGGTGCGACTTTCAGAATTCCTAGGACTCTATTGAACCTTAGGCTCTGATACCAAATTTGTAACACCCCAATTTTTTGAATCGGAATCCTACACGATGCTCATGACCCCGAGGGACCACAAGCTAACCCATGACTAATATCTGTACCTGTACACTGCATATATAATGTAATAATGCGAAAAACATGAACATGTAGTCCATAAGGTTCAACTAAATAAAGATCTGTCAAGACACAATATCCATATGGGTGAAAGATACCCAAAAAAATTGAAAACTGAATCAAATCTGAACTAAATCTGAATACTGAATTTGAAAGCCTCTAAGTACTGTCTGAATAAGGAGTTGAAGGAACATGTCTCCAACTAACTCCATCTAGCAAAACTAAGCTGAAATAAAATAATATCGCCCTCGAATGGATGAGGACTCACTGCAACTCTGTGGCTGGATGCTACTGCTGATCTGGAACTCGTGTCTCTGAACCTATGGTGTAACATAAAAGAAAGCACCATAGCACAAATGCGTCAGTACAATTGGAGTACTGAGTATACGAGTGAGGCAGGCTAATGAAAAAGGGATTACATGCATGAACAATGCTAACTGACTAACTAATATGAACGTGAGAGTGTAAACATACATACATAGTAACTAAGATCGTAAGTACATGATAGCTAGATCTGTACGCTAATACATGGTTTACTGATAACTGACATGGCTAAAATTATAGTTCTGATAACATGGACGACTGTATCTGACAGTCTTAAATCTAGTGGAACTACTGAGTTCCTCACTATAACTGAATTTGACTGTATCTGATAGTCCTGGTATACTGATATCTGAAGAACTATCTAAGTTCTTTCACTGAGACTGAGTCTGAATCTGTGGGAGGTAGTTGTTTAACCGACATACCCCATATGTGCCATTATAGCTAAGATGGGGTCTAATCTCTACCCTGACTAGAAGGGTGTCAATACCGCGCCACTAGTAAGGACAATATATGAGCAACCCTTATATAACAGGTAACTCTAGTGATTATGGTGGGAACCCTCATATAATAGGTTAAGCCACCTCATCTACCCTTATATAACAGGTTGTGATGTCTCAACCTATGCTGGCTGCATAGTTCTGGAACACAAGGATGACTGCTAAGAATCACACCCTTATATACAGGTGAGTTCCCATCCTTGGTTCACTCGTTGCTAACTCCTACTCCCATCTGAAGAGACTGAACATGATTTAACTGACTGTACATAAGTGGAACTTACTGAATTCTATTGACTGACGGAGTAGTACTATTATCTGAGAGTTAACTGAGATCATGAGATTTCTGAGGTTTCCTGAGTCACATGACTGACTGATTTCTATAGATTATAGCTTGACTGAGATTATTATGACAACATGACATGGCTCTAGGCATACAACTATGTTTTTTGGGTACGAATACTCCCAGGACTCGATAGAAGGAAACTGACACACATGACATGACTTGATCACAAGATTTGAGTCCAAAATTCATAATATAATAAGTAGGGGATATCATATTTCGTATAGTTATTCAACATCTTAAACATTGTAGGGAATGCATGGATATATTTTATGTATATATTGTATATCTCCATTATTTTCCATGCTTCATACCACCACAATAGCAATACATGAAAAGCATGGAATTCTTATTGAAGTATATAGATAACATGAACTTGTCATTTAGATATCATAGAACCATACAAACAGCATCCTAAGCATTTTATCAAACACCTTGCATGCATTCTTTAAGGCATAGGTGGGTTTCATACTTGCACCATATTAAACCACCTAAAGTTCATGGTTTTCAATTAACAAACATATATATTCCACGAGAACACCTTTAGACATCACATTGAAACTTAAACAACAATCATCAACATGTACATACTCATATCACCACAAAAATTTACAAAATAATATTTAAAACATGGTTCTTGAGCTCTATGAACGGATTGGATCCATAAATGAACACTACGCATACCTTAAAGCTTGATCTTGAAAGATATCTAATGTTTCTGAAGGTTCCTAAAGAAATCCTTAGGCTTGCCCTTGATTTTTCTTGACTAGGGTTTAACTCCTTTGGGAAAGAATGTTCTTGTTCCTGAGGGGATGATCTTGAGAGAAAACCCTAATCTTGTGGTTGAAAGTATATGAGAGAGCTTTTTGAGATGTTATAACTAAAGAGAATGGAAGATAATACGTTCCTTGAGGGTCATAAGTCATGGGAAGATAATACGTTCCTTGAGGGTCATAACTCATGGGAAGTGAAGAAAAAGACCAAAATACCCTTATGAAATAAATTCCCAGTTGCTGAAAATAATAGCTGACGACATTTATGACAAGGTATCAAAAATGTGGTAAGCCATCAAAAATATTGTCACACAGAAGCTGGAATTGATGGTTTCTGCCTAAGTCTAATGACCTTCGTGGTAGGGCAGCACAAATGTGGTAATCTACCACGAATGTCATCACTTAGGAGCTAGTTCTGCCTAAGGCTGACGACCTTCGTGGTAGGGCATCACAAATGTGGTAAGCTACCATGAATGTCGTCACACAGGAGCTGGATTATGCTTAAGGCTGACAACCTTCGTGGTAGGCAATCATAAATTTGGTAAGCTACCACGAATTTTATCACACAGGAGCTAAATTCTGCCTAAGGCTGATGACCTTCGTGGTAGGGCGTAACAAATGTGGTAAGCTACCACGAATGTCGTCACACAGTTTCCAGCATGACATGCTGGAGTAAAATAGGAATAACTCTTTGCTCCAATGTTGGATTTAGGCAAAATTAGTATCGTTGGAAAGATAATTCAATTATATATTTGTTGATAGGTCATTAGCTCAAAAATTCCAAGTATAATGAGAGATATGCTCATTTGAAGTTGACTATACCAATATCCTTCTCAAGAATTCAATCGGTAAGGAATGTTTTGATTCGTTTGATAGCTGAGAGTTATTTGAAGCCTTAATATAAATCTAACCTAATCATAAAACTATAAAATAACCATGATGTACTATGCATGAGCTTGTTACATGGCTCTAATATTGGTTTGAATTTTTTGGGGTATTACAAGCATGAAATCATAAGCATAATCCATACATAAATCAAAGTGCGGAAGATATAAAGAAATATAATGAAAACCTATAATACAACTGTGTCAACAAAATAAGACAATACAATACTTCAAATACCGTCAACGAAGCCTCTATCGAATACTAGCTATCTAGGCCGGGACAATGCCCCCGACTAGACTATAAACTAATTTAGATAAATATATGAATAACTTGACTTTTAGAAAATGGATGGCTCACCAATTCTATCATTATCCAATATGAAAAATGATGTGATAGACTATGGTACTAAACCTCAGAATCTGAAATATAGGGGGTCAATACTTGAAATGTAACACCCAGTACTTTTACCTAGATTAAATTCATCCCAAAATATTAAATACTTGCTTTAAAGATGAATACACTTTTATACATGTGTAATTTTCAAGATTTTGACTTTCATTGTGTGGAAAATTGAATAAGATTTCCATCGATATAAAATCTGCCCAAATCTGACACCCGGGCGAAGAGTTATGGCCATTTTAGTAAGACAATGTACCACCTGTGCCATCAGTGCATCGCGGAGCCAGAAAAATGGCAATTGTCAAAAATTAGTGAGACTCCGTGATATTGGCACTTTGCGCTAAGGCTCAATTTCAGAATTGTTCTTTTCTAGTGTTCCAACACAATACCACCGCGTCGCGGTGAACTTTCAGGTGTCAATCAAAGTGGCAACACGATATTATCGTATCGCGCCACCATGAAATTTCCCAGTTGTTATTTTTTAGTGGCCTGGCCCGATAGTGGCACGTCGCGTCAGGGTTCCAGATCGGGAAATTTCACGAAAAATTAAGGTTATGCCCAGGGTTAAAATAGTCTATCCCTATGATTTTAATTCGTTCAGATATGGGATTTAATCCCTAAAAACATTTAAACCCTTTATTATTCACTTTTCTGCAAAATCAAAAGATAATTCTCTCTCAAGGAAACAAACCCTAGCTCTTAAGAATCAAGGTCAATCCCAAGAATTTCTCCAAGAACTCTAAGAAACTCTCAAATTAAGGTATATTAGATGTTCATCCATGGATCCTCACCTTCCATGGAGCCCAAGAATCCTTTTTCAAAATACAAGATTTATGATTTTCTTGCTTGAATTAGATTGAATTCATGTTCATGATGTTGTATGAGTTTTAATCCATGATTTAGATTACAAGTTCCAAGAATTGATTCTAGTATGTGTTGAATTACATGATATTCATGATAAACCCATCAATTTGCAAGTTAATTATTGTAACCATGTTAACCCTAAGTTTTTATGATTTAATGAACCAAGTATACTTCTTATATGTTTGATAAATTGTCTATGAGAATGAAATAATGCCATTATAGCATGCTAACTTGTATTCCCCATTCATGTACAAGTTAATGCATTACAAGTGTTTGATGGAATGTCTCTACGAATGAATTATGACCAAGTGAACATTGTTATGTTATTCAAGATTATGCTTTGCTTTACTTTCATGCTATCGAGTTTTGGGGGTATTTAATACCCGACAATTTAGTTATTTACCTAAAGCTAGTGTCGGTGATAAAATAGTATCAGTCATGTCACGATCAGTAGTACTCTCAGTTAGTTACAAAACTCAGTAGAACTCAGTCAGTCACAGAACTTAGGAAAACTCATGAAAACTCTGTATCAGTCCAGTCCAGTTAACTATGATCAGATCAATGTCTTTTAGTTGGGAGTAGGATTCAGCATCGAGCAAGCCTAGGGATGGGGTCTTACTCGTTAGCTAGGACTGGGTCCCTAGAAGCAGCCCCTAAGTTTTAGAACTATGTAGCCAGCATAGGTTAAGAGACATCACTCATTAGATAGGACTGACATGCTCAGGGATCACCCACTAGTTTAGGACTGATCTTAGGGGTCACCCACTAGTTAGGACTGACTTCACATCATTTGTCTTTACCCGTGGCATGGTACTGACACCCTTCCAATTGGGATTACAGATTGGACCCCAACTCAGTTATCTTATCTTATTTGGGCCATGTTGATTAGATGATTACCTTCCACAGTTTTAGAATAGAACTTAGTTCAGTTCTATAGAATCAGGATTGTCAGATACAGTCACTCAGTCATTAGTAATTCAGATTATCAGTAATCTCAGATTATCAGTATATTCAGTTATCGATAATCAGATTCAGTTCTAGTATACTCAGTTACAGTATACACAGTATGTTTAGTAGCTATAGATTCTCTATATATGCTAATCCAGCTCTTGCATATCATTCAGTTAGTTATTGTTCATGCATATGAACCCTTGCATTCAGTCTTACCTTATTTAGCATACCAGTACATTCCCATGTACTGATCGCATACCCATTTCTCACGCTATGATATTTCTTATCATAGCTTAGGACGCTCAGGTTCCTGACCGCACTTAGCCAGATTTAGCCAGCAGTAGTAAATTAGTAGTGAGTCCTCATTTATCGAGGATATACTTTTTTTAGTATTCAGTTTAGCAGTAGCTCAGTAGTCGGAGTTAGTTGGGGGCTTGTCCCATCAACTTCACTTTTCAGACAGATTCAGTTAGAGGCTTTTCAGACTAGATTTTCAGACAGTATTATATTTTATCAGTATTACAGATATTTTGAACCTTATGGCATTTCAGCCTATTTTCTGTATTAATTACAGTATTACTATTCAGTGCTCACAACAGATATCATTTATAGGCTAGGTTGTGGTCCTTCAGGGTTGTAAGCACCATGTGATGACTAGGGGGTAGTCCCGGGTCGTTACACAAAAGTACTGGTATGCAGAACAATCCAAAATAACATATATTTTTATGCAACATAAGTGAGAGCATTTCATAAATCAATTTAGCATAAGGTAAAGAAAAAAGCACACGAGCATAATTTGATGAGCTTCAAAATATTTTTTTGTAATCATGACTTAAATCTTAGAATTACTTCTGAGGTAGATATGTCACCCTACATACATAGTAATCCACGGGCTATATGTATTCCGCCCATAGCCTGGCGGCCAGGCCCCTAATTCAAGTTTGCCATAATACTTAGGGAAAAATCACACATGCTACGCCACAGGGCCATCGACAGCGTAAAATCCCCATTTTGGGACATAATAAACCCGTATTGATAAAACACACTTTTGAGCTACGAATCATTTAAACTCAATCCTTCTTCAGGTAACTAACTAGCTCTCTTTAAGCCTAATTTTTAGTCCTTTAAAACCATGCTTCATGGTTTTAAAATATTTTTTGCTTTCATGATTAAGGGCATTTCATAATAGGTATCGTCATACCTAAACTTGCAAGCCATATCATATCTTATCATATCACATTCTTAGCCCTTTTCATTCAAAAATGTATAAATGACCCCACAAAAGATTTAAACATCATAAGAGAGTTCTCATTTTAAAAGCACATGAAAACTTATGTAAACACACTCTCCTTGCAAGACTTAAACATGCGGCGGTCAATTCAATCATTTAATTCATGCATTATTTCCATTAGGACACGATAGCCTTTAGAACAAGAATAGCCTCCTTAAAAACATATGAAATAACAAAGTATAATTGGCCAAAAGGCATTTAAGACTTGAGAAAACAACATCCTTCATAAAGTAGCCCCAACAATTAGTTATACATAAATCTTACAATTAAAAAGGGGGCTTAAAATTTATGCTCTCAAATCCAATTCACAATTCAGAACATGCAAAGACCAGAAATTTCATCACAGGGAAGGGAATTTCGTAAGTCATATTCATAAATCACTTTTCAAACTCAAATCATGTATGTACAAGATTGTAAATCAAGTTTATGGAAAAACCCCCTGACAATTACGTACTTTCATCAAATTGGATTCATGATGAGTTCTCTTAAAATAATTTCTCAAAATCCATTACATATACATACATATATAACTTTAAATCTTGTTAAAATCGTAAAACTTATGCCCATGAGATTTAGGATAGCCCTACGTACCTTAGACTGACGGTGACATTGAGAAATATTGACTCTTGAGGCTAATCTCTAAACCGTAGGTTGTTTTTCTTCTCTTGTGCTTAAGAAAGATGAACTAGGGATTTGAGAGTATTAATATGTATTTAGGGACTTTAATTTCATGTAAATATGTTTAGGGACGGTTATGAAATGTAAAAAGACTTTGTTTCCCTTGAAATAACTCAAAATGGAGCCCCTATGCCGCAAAACATTGGCCATGCGGCGCCCAACCCATGGCCTAGCCATCAAGTGGGTGGCGCCTAGCCCATGGCATAGCCATAATGTGAGCGGCACCTTGCCCATCGCCTATCACAAGGTGGGAGACGCCTAGGCCATCGCCTATCCATTTGAGTGTCGGTAAGCGATGGCAATATGATTCCTAGCCATCGCCTAGGCTCTACTTTGAGATGCGTACTTAGTTTTGAGGTCCTAAATCATCCCCAACACCTCCCACAATGTCAACACATGATCTAACATCACTATAGAGTTCCTAAAGGTCATTTTTTATGCATTAAAAGAGTGTTACGACTACAGGATGTTACATTCTACTAGTCCCATAAAGCAAAAGCGTCATGAAAGTTGCTTTGAAGTTGTAATTACTTCCACCATTTCATTTTAGTTTTCCCATTTTTTAAAAATATTTGTTTCAATTTAGTCGTTCCTTTGATGAAATTAAGAGGATTTTATCATGTTCTTCCAATACTACCTTTATCATTAAATGCCTAAACAAAGTGTATATACTCAAGTTTATATCTTCAAAGCATAATTCATAAGGTTAATTTGGTATAATAAATCCCTAATAAATATTTTCAAAAGGGTGTGTCAAGTCAATAGGAGTAAACCAATATGAAACAGAGGGAGTAGTTACCAACTACTCCCTCTGTCCTAAATTACTTGTCCCAAATTGAGATGACACATTGAATAACAAAAATAATTAATAACATCGCTAGTTTACCATAATACCCCTATTAGATGATATTTTTATTTTAATTTGAAGAAAAATTAATTAATGCAAAGGGTAAAACATGGAAAAAAAATTTATCTCTTCTTGATTAATGAGAAAAAGATAAGTAAAATGAGAAATTAAATTAGGAAATTTGGGACAAAGAGAATACTATATCATATTGAATCTTACAGCAACCTAAGGAATATTTATAAAAAGAATAAGGAATGAATTTTACATAAAGTTGATTTCTGTTTTAGCACCTGGGAGGCTTAACAGGAGGCTTAATGGAAAACCCTAAACCCTATTGACGACTATTACCAAAATTGTAGCTGCTCCGACCAATATGGCCACCACATAATAGTAACTTCCAAAATATTGAGGACAGTAATCAGAACATTCAAAAAGGAGATGAAAATAAGAAATATACAGATCTATTAAAACCAACAGTGGTGGATATTACTAATATTAAGGTTCCGCCTAAACCCATGATTATACTACAGGGAGAGCCTTCTATTACGTAGAAATCATTAGAGGTGCGAAATCTTATCATGCAAGAGAATTTACAATATGCTATAATCAGTAAATTCTCAAATGGTAAGCCACATATTGAAGTTTTATGTAAAATTATCCCAAATCAATGTGGTATAAAAGTGTAATGCACCATTGGAGTATTAGATGAAAGACATGTATTATTAAAACTAGAGATGTTTGAGGACTATGTTCAATTATTATCAACTGCAGCTTTTTACATTGGCTCAATGGAGAAATACTGGTAGATGAGGACGTTGAAATGGGATCCATGGTTTGAACCGGATATTGAAACCACAGTTGCAGTAGCATGGATATCCATGCCAGATTTACCGTCGAATTTTTTTGCAAAAGATGCAATCTTTTCAATTACTTCAGTAGTTGGCAAACCTCTTACAGTTGATTTGGCTACTAAAAATCACACTAGACCTAGCTGTTCACGAGTAAAAGTGGAGGTTGACCTAGTAGCAAAATTACCCCAAAGGATTCGAATTAATAAAGAGAATGAAGATATAGGGGAAATAAAATCCAAGTGGGTCCAAATTCAGTATGATTACATGCCAAAGTATTGTACAGAATGATGTTTACAAGGACATGATGAAGAAAGTTATTGGAATAAACATCCAGAGTTATATGACAAACAGAAGCAGGAAAGCAAGGAGGCAGAAACAAAGATGAAAGACAAAGAGAATAATATGCAGAGAAGTCAAGATCATAATCAAAATAATACAAAGAGAGGAATCAATACCAATCATCAGTGGGTGACAAGGAAAAATAAATATAAAAAGGATAGATTTGATCACATTCTAGGGGAGTTGAATGAGGAAGATGAAAAAGAACTGCAGATGTCAAATACTTTTGCAGCTCTTGAAGATACAGATAACATGGATAATACCAATAATGACATGGAAGGAAAAGGTGAAACTAACTTTCAGGAAGAGGGAGAAACCATCAGTACAAAAGAATGGGTCACTAGCAGTTTTGGCAAAGGCAAAGCAGTTAGTCAAGGGGATAAGTTAGCTGATAAAAAAACAAATAAATTAGGAGGTAGTCTATAGGGATGCAAATAATAATAGTGAAGAAGATACAACAGAATGGAGGAGTAGAGTAATTCCAGCAAAATCTTGGAACCAAGTGAAGAGAGTAGCAAGAAGACGATATCACATACTGATAGGGATCACTGTGTATAGAAAGAAAGGAACGAAAAAATACAGTTGCAGGTATATGATAAAGAATTACCAGAGTTGATGGTATTAGAAGGGATTACACCCATAGCAATACAAGTACAGAACATGCTGGAAAATAGTAATCAAACAAAGAAAGACCTTGATGAGAATGATCTTGAAGAAAATATCAATCAGCTGGCTAAAATAGTAGATCTGTCACCCAAACAAATATAGGCTATGAAGGAGAAACAAGGAGGAATAAAGAAAAAGAAAAGAGTGGTAGTGGAGCAGAGGCTAAATCAAAAACAATGCATACAATGAGTCACATAGCTAAATCAAAATCCATATAAATGCATTGGTTTGGAACATAAGGTCAGTTAATACACAACAGGCTTTTACTAGACTGGTAACAATTCAAAAAAGATGCCATTTTTACTTCATTCGATTAATGGAACCTTTCCAAGATGGTCAGTATATTGAAGGGTATAGGAGGAGGCTGGGTATGAAGCATGCTATACTAAATGTATCTGGAAAGATTTGGGCATTTATGGAAGAGAATATGGAATTTAGTATTGTGAAAGATGGAGAGCAACAGTTAACTCTAAAAGTTTCCAACCAAAATGCAGGTATCTCATTGTTGGTTACTTTAGTGTACGCTAAATGTAATGCAAATGAGAGGTTGTTACTATGGGATTCATTAACTGATTTGTTAGATTCATATCAACTGCCTTGGCTAATAGGAGGGGATTTTAATGGAATAAGAAGTGAGGAAGAAAAGTTGGGGGGTTTACCTGTTACTTTTAATAAAACTCATGAATTTAATCAGTGGATCAGTTTATGTAATATGGAAGAAATATAGTTTAAAGGGAGTAAATTCACTTGGTAGAATGGGAGAACAGATAAGGATTGTATTTTCAGGAGGTTAGATAGGGTTTTATGCAATGATAGATTGCAAAATATGTTTTAGCAGATGGAAGTGGAGCATCTAGCTAGGAGTGGATCAGATCATTCTCCTATGCTAATTCATTACAAAACAAAGAATGAGCAGATAGTTAAGAACTTTTAGATTTCTAAATTTTTGTTAAAAGAGGAAGCATGTTTAGAGGTGATTAAACAGAATTAGAATTCACAGATTAAAGGAAATCCTTTTATAGTGTTTAAATAAAAGTTGAAAACCACTAAATCAGCCTTAGCTGAATGGAGTAAAGAGTATTTTGGTAATATTTTCCAGGAAATTGCTACACTAGAGGACATTATCAAAGTAAGAGAAAAATAATTGGAGAAAGATCCTAATGGAATGAACAGAGCCACCTAACATAGTCTTAAAGTTTGTCATGATAAAAGCATATGATAGAGTGGAATGGCTATTTTTAACAAACGTATTGAGATCATTTGGTTTTTCAGAGGTGCCGATAGAAATGGTCTTTAGACTGTTGGAAAATAATTGGTATTCAATACTTTTAAATAGTTAGCCTGAAGGATTTTTTAGATCTACAAGAAGGTTGAAACAGGGGGATCCATTGTCACCAACTTTGTTTATAATAGCAGCAGAGGTTCTATCCAGATCACTGAAGAGATTGATGCAAAAGAAGGAGTTCAAGATATTTGGGATGCCAAGAAGAAGTCCAAAATTGAATCACCTTGCTTTTGCAGATGATATGATCATATTATGCAAAGATGAAGTGAAAAATTTACGGTTAGTCATTAAAGTTTTGGATAAATATGAGGAAATATAATACCAGAAAATAAACAAAGAGAAGAGTGCAATTTATTTGTACAAAAGAGTATCTAATGGAATAAAGGTATTAGCAGAAGTGGCTACTAGTATTTTGAGAAAAGAATTCCCTTTCCTTTACCTAGGGTGTCCAATCTTTTACATGAGAAAGAAAAAGGATTACTATCAGCAATTACTGAACAAAATTACTAGTAAAGTGCAGACATAGAAGGGTAAATTGCTTTCTTATGGAGGTAGAGTTGTGCTGATCAAGCATGTTTTACAGAGCATCCCAATACATTATTTATCACTATTTAACCCTCCCATGAATGTATTTAATACTATTCAAAGAATGCTAGCTCAATTTTTTTGGAGTAGTAAAATTGGAGAGAAGGGAAGACATTGGGTAAAATAGCAAACTTTGAGCTTACCATAAAAGGAAGAGGGGTTGGGTTTTAGAAGGATTGTTGATGTCTCTATGGCACTTTTTTGTAAGCTGTGGTGGTCTTTCAGGACTACAAAAATAATTTTGAGGGAGTATATGTTCAATAAATACTGCAAAAAGGAGCATCCAAAATTAGTAAGGTGGAAAACTAGTGCAGGTGGATCACAAGTGTGGAAGAAGATGCTACTGGCAAGAGACATGGTGGAGCATTTGATAGTATGGAAAGTAAGGCAAGAAAACAGTGACATATGGTTGGAAAATTAGACTGGACAAGGAGATTTATATTCTATAATGGAAGGAGCTAATGAAGAACAAAGTTAATATAGGCAGCTTAAAGAATTGATTAGAAATGATACATGGGAAGAACAAGTGATTAGAGCTTTATTCACTGATGAAGTAGCAGATCATGTTATTAACAAAATCATCCCTCCATCAGGCGCAGAGGAGGATTGGACTATATCGAGTATTGAACCAAAAGGTTTGTTCACAGTTAAATCAGTCTGGCAGTATATAAGGAATAGGGAAGGGATAGATAACATTTTCAAGAAGATATGGGTGAAAGGTGTACCTTTTAATATTAGTTTCTTCATGTGGAGACTGTGGAGAAGAAGAATTCCTGTGGATGATACTATTAGGAGATGGGGGATGCAGGGGCCATCTAAGTGCTGGTGTTGTAATGCCCCGAAAGTGGAGACAATAGCTCATGTCTTCAGGAATTTTTTTCAAGCTAATAGGACTTGGTCCTATTTTTCTTCTTTTGCAGGTATTCATATTCACAATCTGACTTTAAGGGGAACAATCCTAAGATGGTGGAATGCTGAAGTAAAAGAAAGAGAAAAGCCATATTACTTTGCTCTTCCTAGCATGATTCTGTGGGAACTGTAGAGGAGAAGGAACGGGAAGAAACATAAAGATAAGGAAAATACAGGTTTGAGGATCATATATAATGTTACAAGGAATCTTAGAATGATGTTGAAGGTTAGAAAGCCAGCAATAGAATTCCCAACAGAATGGCCACACATAATTGCAGAGATGAGCAAATTACAAGCAAGAGTGAAAGCCATTACAGTAATGTGGAAGGCTCCGAAGGAGGGATGGGTAAAATACAACACAGATGGAGTTGTGAGAGGAGTGGAAGGAGTCAGTTCCTATGTTTTTTTGTTTGAGGAATGAGAATAGAGATGTCTTATTTGCTAAGGGAGAATCACAACATTATACAGATAGTATGCAGGCAGAGGCCAATACAATTTTACATGCAGCTAACATTGTTCACAATCAAAGCACAATAAAATTATCATTCAGGTGGACTCCCTACTCATGCAGAAGGTATTGACAAATGAATGGTTGTGTCCATAGAGCATATCAAATACAGTCAAATAGATATATAGTTTAATGCAAAACAAGCAAGCTCATTATCAACATATCTATAGGGAGGGCAATCAGTTAGCTAATTATTTAGCTAACTTAGCAACACATAAAGGTTCATTCACCATCACAAGATATCAGTAATTAGAGAAAAGAGGTAAAGCCATTATAAATAGTGACAAATGGCAGAGTCCATACTTGAGGATCATACCAGCAAGATGATAAGGGGCAGGAAAATATTCAACCTCAATATTTTACATGTAATATGTATACAGAAGTATGTATCATCAATAAAATTACATATATTATTAAGCTTTTACAGTAATCAGTTCCCAGCATAAAGAAAGTGTAGATGGACCAGATGGAGCTGCAAAAACCTGAGATGTAGGCGATTAGCTAAATATTTACGACATCAAGACTTCCTTTTTCTTTAAAACTATCAGATCTATAAATTACAGGCAACAGAAGATGGGGTCAATTTCCTCAGATCCAGAAATTTGAAGGGAAATAAAAAGAGGATAACATACTTAGCTGTTAATAATATCTCAGCAGACCGAGGTTCTCTGAGTCGCACAACAACTTTCAATTGTCGCAAATGCAAGAGAATGAAGCTAAGGAGAGGAGAGTATCACAATTTGGATGAAAATGAGAATAAAAGAGTAAATTTGCGAATAGAATTCATTCATTACCTCTGTAATTTGAATGAAGAATGAAATCAAGAGGAAGGAGTTGCAAGATCGATCAGCAACTTCAACAAGAGGAATCGAAACAGTAGTGTAAAAGGCGGTGGAGCTGAAATGTGGTTTAGCAAACTAATGTTTTTGGAAACCCTAACTCTTTTTATTTGTTATTTTGTTTTGGGTTGGGCTGGGTATGGTAAAGTGTACGATTTTGTTTTGTTGTGAGATAGGTTGGTCCATCAAGTGATAATTATTAATAAAATGCAAAATTAACCAAAAAAAAAAGTTTTCAGAGAGTTGTGAAGCTACCTTATGCTCTATGCATTGCTTAATAGTCCTTGGATTTAAGCCAACAATGATTCCATGGAATTCAGGTTCAAATTAATGGTTTTTAATATATATTTTAAGATTATTAATTTCTTTTCATAAATTTTAATACCCCTATATTTTAGGACTCTTACATTGCTTTTCATGTATTCATTTTATTGGGTTCTTCCCATATATTTTATAAGTATACTTGATTTAATAAATAAAAAATAGAGAAAAAAGTGAAGAAATATTTTTTTATTGTATATATATAGAGAAATATATAGAAATTATATATATATATATATATATATATATATATATATACTAGTTTAGGTGTACGCGCCTCACGCGTGTACCTCAACTTTATTAAGTTCAAACGTTACACTAAATGAGATATTTATTTACACAATAAAGATGAATACAATAATTAAATTCAATATCTATTGGAGAATTTATTTAATTAAACCTAACCTTTACCAAAAACATTTCTCAAAATCGATCGACATTCATCTACCATCTGTAAACTGCAACAAAACAATGCGATGATAGAGATATCAAAACAATATAATTAAATCTAACTTTTACATAAAAAATTTCTCAAAGTCGTCCGACACTCACTTACCACCTATAAATTATAATAAAATAATACCACAATAAAGAAATCAAAGTAATACAACTAAACTGTACCTTTACATAAAAAAAGATTTTTAACTTTTCCGAAAAAATTTCTCAAAGCTGACCGACATTCATCTACCACCTGTAAATTCATCTATGACCTGTAAACTACAACAAAATAATAGAATAGTGATCACAAAGCTTCAATTTTGAAAAAAATAATTCTTGTCTGAGTGAAAATTTTAACACTCAAAATTGGCTTGAATGAAAACAAAGAAGATATATATATATATACACACGTTGAATTCTATTATTGTGACAAAAATAGTGAAGAAGTTGAGGGTACCAATCTAGACATGCAATCGAATCAAGTTAGATGAGCATCAATCATCCCAATAAGTAAACCAGTTTCTTCTCTAGTTTAATGTGCATCTCAATATTTATAGGAGTATTTCCTTAATAGAGTCCTATTTTAGGAATATTTTTCTATTCTATTTTAGGAGTATTTTACTAATTGGTCTGTACAAAGAAAAATATTAATTGATTCTCCTTCCATATATTTTAGGAGTCTCATATTTTTTAGGAGTCTAGTTAATATAATAAAAACAATTAAATAATATTGATTCTTAGGAGCCCATATATTTTAGGAGTCTAGTTAATATAATAAAAATAATTAAATAATAAATTGAAGAAATAGTGAAAAGATAATTTTATCTAAAAGAGAGTCTTTTAATGAAGGGCAAAAGGTTCAAAACATTTTTCTAAGGCTTCACACTTTTATATGACTAAGGACTATTTATCATTACTCCACAATTTTTTCTTAAAACAACGACCACTTCTCGTTATATCAAATATAATATTTTTACTAGACCAGATATTTTCAAATTTATGAGACTTTTTTATTTAAGAAAATCTATTTGTCTGATTATTGGCATAACTAAGTTTGTATCTCATAGTTAGCGGTAACTTGAAGTTTCAGTTTATGTATTTGGCCCCTAAAAATCAAATTAATTAACACCTAAACCTATGTTTATAGACAGCAACATAAAAGAATGAAAAATGTTTCGTAATACTTGAAATCATAACTAAGGAGGTATATATGAACAAGTCATAATATCGAGATGGATATTTGTAGGTAATTGTAATTCACCTATGCTATTTCAGGACTATTTTTCTAATTGATAGGTACAAAAAAAATATTAATTAATTCTCCTTCCATATATTTTAGAGTCTTATATATTTTAGGAGTTTAGTTAATATAATAAAAATAATTAAATAATATTAATTCTCTTTCCATATATTTTAGGAGTCCTACATATTTTAGAAGTCTAGTTAATATAGTAAAAATAATTAAATAATAAATTGAAGAAAATAGTGAAAAGATAATTTTGTCTAAAGGAGAGTCTTTTACTAAAGACAAAAAATTCAAATCTTTTACCCTTTATTAAAAAACTTTTCTTTAGACAAAACTGTCTTTTCACTATATTTTTAATATATTATTTAATTATTCTTATATTATTAACTAAACTTCCTAAAATATATGAGACTCCTAAAATATATGGTAGGAGAATTAATTAATATTTTCTTTTCTATTAGACTTTCTAAAATATATAGGACTCTTAAAATATATAGTAGGAGAATTAATTATTTTTTTTTCTGCTGTTCAATTAAAAAAATACTCATAAAACAAGATTGTATTAAAGAACTACTCCTATAAATATTTAAATTTTGTTCTCTATTTTATTTTGTGGAAGCGATCATACCAGCACTAACGCACTGGATCCCATCAGCACTCCGAAGTTAAGCGTGCTTGGACGAGAGTAGTACTAGGATGGATGACCCCTGGGAAGTCCTCGTGTTGCATCCCTCCTTTAAATTTGTTCTTTATTTTATTTTGTGGTGCAGTAGATGGGGCTGCTCCACCCTTAACCAGAGGTCAAGGATATCCGGATTAGTCGGGGCTCCAATGCGGGTACCGAACACTGGATGAGAAACAAAAAAAAGAGATGTACATTAAATTAGACCAACATGGGTTGTGGTGCAGTGGATGGGGCTGCTCCACCCTGAATCAAAGGTCGAGAGTTCGACCCTGGGTATGGAGAAAACTTTGGTTGGAGCGCTGCCACCTTACTAGGCCCAGCAAAGCGCGATCCAAATTAATCGAGACTCCAATGCAGGTACCGAACACCGGATGGGAAATCCAAAAAAAAAAATGATGTACGTTAAATTAGAGAATAAACCGGTTTGTCTATAGGGAGAATATAATTGATGCTCGTCTAACTTAATTCGATTGCATGTCTAGATTAGTGGATGCTTGATTTTCTAATCCTCAACTTCTTCACTGTTTTTGTCAGCATAATAGAATTTAACGAATGTGTGTGTGTGTCTATATATATATATATATATATATATATATATATATATATATTCTTTGTTTTTCATTCAAAATCATTCTTTAGGGTCAAAATGTTTGCTCAGACAAGAATGAGTTGGATAAAAATTCTAGCTTTGTAATCACTATTATATTATTTTTTTTATAATTTACAAGTCGTAGATAAATGTCGGTTGGCTTTGAAGAATTTCTTATGTAAAGGTTAGGTTTAATTGTATTGTTTTGATATCTTTATTATCTTATTGTTTTATTTTAAATTACAGATGCTAGATGAATGCGGGTTGACTTTGAAATTCTTTCATTTTAGGTAAAAGTTAGGTTTAATTGTATTATCGTAATATCTCTATTAGTTTGTTATTTTGTGGTAGTTTACAGTTCATAGATGAATTTGGATCGGCTTTGAGAAATTTTTGTGTGTAAAATTTTAGTTTAATTGTATTATTTTGAT
The DNA here is from genome assembly GCF_002878395.1 of Capsicum annuum. Taxonomy (NCBI): domain Eukaryota; kingdom Viridiplantae; phylum Streptophyta; class Magnoliopsida; order Solanales; family Solanaceae; genus Capsicum; species Capsicum annuum. The sequence goes on along the minus strand of NC_061122.1, from coordinate 148,314,908 downwards.
ATCACTTTTATCGTATTATTTTGTTACAGTTTACAAGTGATAGATAAATGTTGGTCGGTTTTGAGAAATTTTTTTATGTGAAGGTTAGGTTTAGTTGTATTATTTTGATATCTCTATTATCGTATTATTTTGTTATTATTTACCGGTGATAGATGAGTATCAGACGACTTTGAAAAAAATTATGTGTAAATATTAGATTTAACTGTATTATTTTGATGTCTCTATCATTGTAATATTTTGTTGCAATTTACAAATGATAGATGAATATCGATCAACTTTTAAAATTTTTTTTGGTAAAGGTTAGGTTTAATAAATAAATTCTCCATCTTTACATACTCAAAAAATATTAAATTTTATTATTATATATTCATCTTTATTATTTAAATAAATATCCTATTTAGTATAATGTTTGAACTCATTAAAGTGAATATATATATATATATATATATATATATATATATATATGTATATATGTATATATATGTATATATGTATATATGTATATATATGTATATATGTATATATATGTATATATGTATATATATGTATATATATGTATATATGTATATAT